>NC_136950.1:3691591-3722486 GCF_949987615.1 Pollachius pollachius | reverse complement strand
CCACCACCGCCGCACACAGGAGGAGCACGAGCCCGCCCAGACGGAGATGGCGGGGCAGATAGCGCGCGCGGAGGATCTATTTGATTTTAGACGCGCGCGCCCAGCCTATTCTTCCGCGGTGCGCTCCTATGTTTTCTGAAGCTCCTATGTGTTCTGTCTTATTCTCCCTAGACCCAGAAGAAACTCCGCAGATGAGACTGTGGGCCCGTGGATGGACATGTGTGTGTTTCGGATGAAGAGTTTAGAAAAACACATGTCAGCTCCATCCAGGTACACTGAAAGTACTGCACTTTAATGTAACAGCAGTCCGCCTTGGATTAAACAGTTTAATTAATCTTTGCACAAGTTGTTGGTTGTTTGAATTAAAAATTAATCAGCGAGTTTTACTTATTGTTTAGCATGAATAAAATAGCTTGTGTGTCGCATTCCACAAGGTTGTTTCCTGCAATCGTAGCAAATTACGCGCGCGCATGTGTGTGTGTGCTGTGTGCCCGTTTGCGCACGCGCGAGAGCATGTGCGTCAGGTTGAGAGAGAAAGAGAGACAGAATGATACAAACGGGGTTAAAAGTTCTAAAACTCTGATTCCGGACGTGTAAAGGACGAACTAAAATGCATTTCTTCAGTGACCTTTTCTTGCTTGAATTGTAGCCTACATGAGGCCTTGCACTGAGCCTGGGTGAGTGGTACACTGCCGTGATATTAAGAAAAATACGTAGCAGAAAAATACGTTTTTGCTGCAGCATTAAAGAGTTATTGAATGTAAAATGCACCTATAAGGATAACTGGAGTCATGTGTATGAATTAAGGATCATGCCACATGTCCCTGAAGGGTTTACGATATTTAGGACAGATGTTAGGTCTGACGTTTTAATTAAGGACAAGCACACATAAAAAAAGAAAATAGTGACACAGAGACACTAGGCTTTTGAATCAGCAGGCGACAGTTATTGGTAATAATGTTTAGCGTCGGCGTGTTATTGTATGCTGTTATTTTGAGTTGTAGCTGTAAAACCACAGCGCCAGCAGTGTGTGCAGAGCAGCTTGTGAGGCGGACACCATTCATTGAGTCTGTCCTGTGTGGATGTTAAGCACATGGTCTTGGAAAGTGGTTCATGTACAAGTTAATGCGCCATATTTTTTACTTTATCTTGTCCAAATAAATGCTCCACATAATTCCACCACATCTATTGGTTTCAAAACAGCATTACGCATCTAACAATTCACGTTTTTGCACGTTATAATAGAAAATAAAGTTTGATAAGCACTGCATAAATGATGGTTTCTCACCTCATTGTGTAACGTGTTCATATTCCGTGATCTGACGCCGTTTGACAGGGAGTTCACCTGACACACCCCAATAAATCCGAGCTGAAACGGGCCGTGTGAGAGAGAGAGTCAGGAGACGACTACAGTGGCTCGTGCTGCTCGGACTCTGCCCCGGTAGACCAGCGGGAGGCTCGTGCTGCTCTCTGTCCTGATGGACCGGAGGACGGGAGCGGGAGGCGGGAAGGAGAGAGCCGCTCAGCACACTCCGGACAGACAGAAAACACACTGAATTGATTTGACACGTCCGGTTGAGGGCGAGTTCGAACCCATTTACTATATCGTTAAGCAATGGTAATATAACACTTGTTGATTTTTGTTCTTTTGGTGTATTGAACTCGAAAGAAAGTGTTGGATATTTATAGCTCAGTGTTTGCGTGTAAGTAACGAGTCCAAGGTTTAGGTTTAGTTGGTAGGCTACCTGATACGAGCCCATCGGTTCAATCTGAGCACATATGAAATCAGTTTTAATCGAATCGTATCGTTGAAAGCAGAGGCAGCAGCAGCGTGTTTCGCATTTGTAATTTAAACTATTGTTATTTAGGCTATAGGTCTAATTCAAATCGACAGTTCATGCCATGTCTGCGGTGAAAAAGGTAATGTTCTTGATTAAACTGACGTCACACAGAGAGCGGATTTCCTCTCTCTCTCTCTCTCTCGCTCGCTCGCTCTCTCTCCCTCTTTCTCCCTCAAAGGGCAAGAAGCCTGACATAAACCTCCCTTCCTAATTCACCAAAAAATAGTAAAAAATAATGGAGATGCACATTTAGATCCCACTTATTGACTAAATAGGCCTACAACGATAGCTATATTAATTTTGCCTTTCATTCTCAAAGAGCTGTCCACAGAGAATTAACCCTTTCTCTGTGTGTTGTTAAAGATCTAAAAATACGGAGCTCAGGCACATGGAGTCATGAGACAAACAGCTGGGCCGCCGTACACACACATAGGCCTACCTTATTAATGGCATACGCATACATAAAATGTAGTAGGCCTACGATGACTACTTAAATCGCCTGTACCTGGAGTTGTCATCGCTTCATATAACTACAGTAGGCATATACAATTTATTTTCATATATTTTATGTATATGCATAATTAGATATGACTAATAAGGATCACACACACACATGCAAACACGATATATCAATTTTGTAAATGGTTCAGGGATCACATTGTCTTTGCCACGTGTTTGGGATCACATTTTGTTTTTCAAATGACCTCTTTCTCAGCGTGGCCATGATTATGAGAGAACTGACGACCACAGCGGTCTGACCGGGTGTCTGGACGCCAGACACAGCACATCTATTGGATTTTTACTTCTGTTATTCTTCCCACTCAATCGAGGGTAATGTTGCGTCCGTTAGAAGGACAGGGTGTGTGTTTTTATGGGGGTGTGTTAGTGGAGGAGGGTGTGTGTGCATGCCTGCATGTGTGTGTAGAGGGAGGACATTTTGTGTATCGTTCAATTTCAGAGGTTTTAATTTTGGGAGTTATAGCAGCTGTCCCCAAATGGAGGTCCAATCCACTCGTCATCCTCCATGCTCGTATTCAGATTCTGTGGGTGATGTGCTCTGGGCCGTTTCCACAGAACGGTAAACAAAGTGTTTCCCGGTCCGACACCCTGGCTCCCGGAGCAGATGGGCTGGCTGGAGGTCAGAGCAGGAGGCCGGTGCTTTAATGCACCTGGTCCTTTTAGATTTAGTGTAACACAAGGTCCAGGGGTTTATCCCCCGCTAACCTTCAGACTGTACAATCTTCCCGTTGCAGACCCCGCGGTGTGCTCCGTGTTTATCCCCCCCCCCCCCCCCCGCTCCGTGTCCTTAAACCCCCAACTCCACTCCTCTCAAAATTGAAATATCATATTAAATTCTAAAACAGTACCTGGGTGAAGAATTACATAGGAGTCTAATCCAGAAAAAAAGTGCATGATTGAAAAGGGATTAGTGTGTGTGTGTGTGTGTGTGTGCGTGCGTGTGTGTGTGTGTGTGTGTGTGTGTGTGTGTGTGTGTGTGTGTGTGAGTGTGTGAGCGTCTGTGTTTGTGTGTGAGATTGTTTGTTTACGGTGACGCAGTTTGCTGGATTTGTCCGTGGCTTTGAGCGGCCTGCCAAGGGGTGATTGGGTCCGTTCAGATCCATCTGGGCCAGTGAATGATTTGGGACTTATTTCTTGACAGTCTGGTGTCCGCCTACAAGGAGTCATGCCCCACAGGGCCTCGGGTTACATTCATTTCTAAAGAATCTCGTTGCATTCAATCGAGCAAAGGCTAGCAAAACGTTAGCCTCAATAGCCTCCTATTGACGTAAATGTCTTTTTTTCTGAATGCACCGGTTGCGTTGGCTGGAAGCAGGAGTTCAGCACATGGCTGCCGGTGTCCAGCGATAGCGATAGGACAAGGGGGACTGTAGTTTGATAACACCCAACAATCACACTGACAAATTGTCTCTTTTGGCGGCCCTAGGGAGTTGCAGCCCCACTTGGGGGCTGCTCTACCAAATTAGCTTTTGTCGATACCGTTTTCCCATCTGTCTTCTTGGGATGCGCTGACAGAAATATTGGTTACAGTAACCGGCATTGGTAAATTAATCCTATTGGCTTATTCACAGGATCATTAGCATGCATGGATGAATGGGAGTCGATGATTAGACACTTTGCAAGCAGAGTCCAGTCTGGCTCATTGGCCATCGAAGAAAGAACCGCAGTAACCATGTGATGCACTCATGTATCACAGCTGTTGTTTCTTCATATGGATGTGGATATGTGTTAATGATGACATGATCATTCAGGCGTTTGTAAAGTATGTTATTCTTCTGCACGACCAGTCAGCTAAATCCAAAGAGTATACCGCAGCCACGCTGCCTTATCTGATCTGGTTCTAGCTCTCTTACAAACAACCATGAGTCTTGAAATGAGTTAGATTAAGCACACAAGACTATTGATTCGGTCCAAATTGTGACACGATACCAGACTAATAATTCCATTGAAGGAAGTTTCAACACTTGTTTTTCTAATGGCTTCTAAATGATCTGAGGCAGGGATGGATTACAATTAGTTTAGTACCGAGAAGGCAAGAGTGGCCGTGCATGCGTAAATTTGCTTTCCTGCCGTAAGAGTTTAACTGGGGTGTATGGTGAATGAGCACACAGCACCTCGCTCCATTCTCCTGGCTACGGCCTCTACTCTGTCGCTCTACGTTTCACTGCTTTCAACAAGCAGTGCGTTTACATGACACTCAAGAAAATTGAATTATTGGGTTAGTCCAACTATGATTGGATTATTAAGATGCATGTATACACCTTAGTCAAACTAAAATTGAATCGAATTGGGTTTCTCATTGTCGGATTAAGACCCCTAGATTATTCAATTGATAGTCGCATTAAGCGTGCACGTTTAATCGAATTAGAATTTGCGTTTTGCGCATGCTCGAGACATTTTCCAGGGCCCGTGAGCCGGAAGTAAAAGGAGACGGTAGTCATGTCAGAGCCTGTCTACGTTTACTTCCTATTAGACATTCTCTGGTTGTGTTGTCGCCGTCGGAAAAACGAGAAACAGCGATTGATTTTAAAAGGTGGCGCAGAAGATGGAGGCAGCCGGTGTCGTGCCAATGTAGTTACCCCCTATAAGACATGCATTCAGTACACACTACTCTTGGATTTCAACCAAGGCTTAATTAAAAGTGCATGTTTTTCTAAATGTTGGTCATCAAGAAGGTTTTAAAGTAGTAACTTCGGGCACATCTGTCAAAATAAATGTTTTTTCTTCCGACGTGTTTACGATCTTAATTCATTCACAGCCGAACTGACGGGGATATTGTCTGATATGATGAATCTAAAGACTGTGTCGGGTTCTCCGACTCTCTTGGTAGCCTACTGCAAGAATAAGTAAAGACTCGTAATGGGGGTTATCTCGGCCATGGTGGGGAAGGAATTGGGGGAAAGGAACTTTGGCTTTGACTCTCTGAAGTCCAGACCGCCATGTATAATCAGACAATTGCCGTTGTCCAATTGAAGAGCATAGTCTAACTATGACTTTAATCGTATTAAGCTGTGCATGTGAACGTACTGAGAGATGATTTATGGGGCACACTGTATCAGTCTGTTTGATGGTCATATCATTGTCATTGTGTTCAATGCTCTACACAGATATTATTTATGAGCATTAATATTGAACTACTTCATGTAATTAACATAAACATGACAATAACCCTTATTCATGAAGCACCTTTCAAAACGCTAAAATTATATAACATGATACAAAGACAGCAATGTATAGTACTAACACAATAGAGCAATAGCGCTTGATACATGCGAGACCAGACTGGTTGGTTTGGCCTTGTCTTATACTTGTCCAGTGGCAAGCAGTTAGAAAATCTAGGATGGAGAGATCCTGAGAGGTTTAGAAGCGATACATGTTATCTTGATGATGAAAAGACCCCTGTGTGCAAAAATACAGTTGGCTGTTTAACCAGCGTGTGGTCTACCTCAGACAGCCCGAACTTTACATTTTTGTTTGGTAATGTATTTTTTTGCTTCCTAGAGAGGAACACATTTAAAAATAATATTACCTTGGACTGTTGTTGGACCTTAAGCAATATTTCACATCATTTTAAGATATTTAATATAAAAAGCTCTTTAGAAAAACACAACACCACTTAAGGGTTGTAATAATACATTGGAAGGGAATTGCAGGGCATAGTGGAAAAGAAAAAAATGATTAGGTTTAATACAATTTATTAGGCATTGAGTTGAGTGTGAAGAATAAAACAATTCTCCTTCAACTTTCGTTTTACATAATGTTCTCTTACAGTATTAGTTAATCCCTCTAATTTCTCGTTTTTAGGCAGGTCAACTCAGTCATCTCAGCTTTGACAGCTATGAGTAGTTGTTATCCATTTATCTTGGACTTCATGTCTTTGCACGCGTCATAGAGTTTCCTAAACAGCACTTAAAAATACAGTGACAGAATGGTTGTACTACTGGCCCAATAATGACACATTTTGCGTGGCTGGGTCACGTCAGCCACTCAGCACTACTGCTGGGCCTCTGAGTAGCCGTCGGGGATGGAGAATGTTTTGGACTGCTTTTTATGCTCTCCGATTGCACACTCCACATGGATGCATATATGGCGAGCACTCTCCTCAGAGGGGTACATGTGGATCTCCCCCACAACCTTCGTGTCCTGCATCACGTCCCTGGGCGAGTCCAGGTACAGCACGGCCTGTTTCCAGTGCGTCTCGGGTTTGAACGGAGACGTGGAGAGTACTAGAGGCTTATCGTCACCGGGGAAGCTGACCGTGAACCAGACGCACAACGCGTTGACCGCCGCGGAGCCGAAACACTCGCAGGAGAACGTCCCCCGGACCGAGGCCACCTGTTCCGGGGTCACGGTGTGCAGGTCCAGCTCGGCCAGTCTGGAAGGGTGAGACAGCACGTCCTCCACCGTCACCAGGTTGATGGCGATGTCATTGTTCATGATGCATTTTTTGGCGAACTCGGACATCGGAGACATATCGATGCCGTACTGGTCCTTCACGGTGCACCAGAAGTTCAACCGGTCCTCCACCACTAGATCATTGATCGGGGAGATGTACAGCTCAGCTTTGGACGGCAGCATGAGGCCTCCCGGTTTGAGCCATTTGTCCCGCGCGTAAAGCACCGAGTTAAGCATGGATTCGTGCAGGAGCGCGTACCCCATCCACTCGCTCACGATCACGTCCACGCCTTCCACGGGTAGATCGATGGTCTCCACGGTGCCTCTGATCACCTCGATCCTGTCATCCATCTGATTCTGTTTCACGATCTTCACCGCCTGTTCAGCGATCGAACATGCCTCCACGGCGTATACTTTCTTGGCCCCGGCCTGCACACAGAACATGCTCAGCACACCGGTGCCCGCGCCCACGTCCAGCACCACCTTGCCCCGGATCGAGTCGCTGCTCCGCAGGATGGCCGTCCGGTACGTGTTGGTCCGCACATGGTCCGCGATCATCTCCTCATGGATGGTCACGTCAGAGTAGCTGTCGAAGTACAGGTTCTCCTGAACATTTTTATCCAGTTTCCTCTTCTTGAGGAGATGAGACATGTTCGGTACTAAAGGAGTCACGTTGGGTGTTTTGCAGCCGTGCTTCCGCGTTCTGAAGTCTGGTACTTGTAGTCTTATGGTGGCGCTGTTCCCACTGGATGCCCAGCGTTCCTTCGAATAATAAACTACAATTCCCTTTAAGACTTAGTCAGCGGCGGTGACGATTTATGACCTGCATGCAGTCTGGGATAAACAACTGAGAGTAGTTATATACACTTTTTACAATACAAATATATGTATAAAAAAAAGCCTATGTTGCTTTGCCTATAATAAATTTAAATAAATATAAACATCACCTTTTTTAAAATGTTTTGAAGCATGATCAGACATGATCATTCTATACAAAATATGATAAATGATACGGAAACATTTACATCATCTTTAGATTAGCTGATTATGATTAGTGGAACACACAAGAACTCAATGAAGACTAGCTAGTAGTCCTATACCTGCATGGCAAAAAACAGACTCAGCTTTGTAAATGTTACGTCTAGTCACATAGATGGGCTATAAATAGCACTAAGCTTTAAAAAAGTGTGTCTGACACACCAGCTGGTTGTGATTCAGCAATCTGTGTTGTGAGCTCAACAGCAAGAATCTCAAAAGGTTTACAAAAATAAATAATTAAATAAATGACCACGAGGTTTTAGACTTTACATTGTGATATTAATAGAATAATGAATGTGCCGTTTGGTAAAAGATACAACATATGACACCTCACTCAGAGCATTGCCAGAAATTGTGCACATCTGGATATTTCACCCAATGGCTCCTGTATTCATGCTCAGTCACTTCTGTGATTAGAGATGCTGTATTTTGTTTGTTTATTTACAGGAAACATGGCCATGCTACATGCGGCTGATTTGCGATTCACTTTTCAGATTGACTTTCAAAATAGATAGGTTCAACAATGAACTGTGGAATTAAATGGGCACAGCAAGCAAAACAAGAGCAAGGCTTTGAGTGTTGATGATTCCATGCAGCACACAAACCTACCTTTAGGTGATAAGTCATATCTTTTAAGGGGAGCTAACCAATCAGAACCCTCCAGGGGGAGTGGCTCATGGTACTGGAGTATGACATGCTACACATGAAACTGATTTGTATCATCCACTCATTTCTAGGAGAAGCAGTCTCTCACATTACTTGTCTTACTTGTGGCCAGGATAATACAAGAAGCTATCAGCCATGTTGGCTCTCACCCCACATCCTCCTCATCTGCCCAGAGGAAAAGCCCCACCAGGCCCAGTCCTGACCTTCCACCACACTCTGACCACTGCCTTCGTCCATTCATCACACTGGGACCACTGCCTTCGTCCAGTCATCACACTGGGACCACTGCCTTCGTCCAGTCATCACACTGGGACCACTGCCTTCACTGGGACCACTGCCATCAAGCCATGGAGTCATTGGGCCATGGCACATCAGGCCTTGCTCAGCTATTGGCCTTGCGTTTCCCCACACACAAAGCCTCCACCCTCTGTCTGAGTGTCAAGCTGTCATATTCGTCTATAATCATTAAAGACAACTTATAACAATGATGTTGCCAACTCATGAAAACTACTCTTTTTAATTACCCATGTCTCCAGATGCACCCTTTCACACGAAGGAATGGGTACTGTGGGAGAATTTTACTTTACCCGTAGAAGAGTTAGAATAATGATTCTAACTCTTCTTCTAACTCTTCCATCTTGCCTCATCATATGCTATATAATTGAGATAAGCGTGGAAGTCTTTGGTGAGTCCCCTGAAGAGACTAACTTTTTGCAGAGATCATCCGATGTTCTTTGCCACCAGTCGGTAGAAATATTCCATGAACAACAAAGGTATTCCGTTAAGGTCAAGACAACCTAATGGTTAGAAAATGTGAAAGGAATGGACAAGGGTATCAACCAAGGTGAAATGGTGGGGGAGGCGAGCTTAGAGGATCAGGGAAAATGGGGGAAATGTTTGCCTCAAATATGTGGAAAACCAAGTTGTGCTTGAAGACCATGAAAATAACTTAACAACGGGAGTTGGTTGATGTTAAAGCCATGTATAGGCATCGTGTGATAACAACCTTGGTTTGGAGCTTATGGGAGGAATCACAGAGTGAGAGAATAAAAACTGTTTGCCGAAGCTGGAAAAGCAGGTGTTCCACAGTCCATCACGCTCGGCTTTTGTATGTATTTTCTTAAAGTTCTAAATAAGCATTCACCTTTATTCAGCAGTTTCCTGATATCTGTCCTTGTTGGAATTGAAATGTTTTAATTTCCACAACAGTTCCATATAGATGCCATAGATATATCGGTTCATACCCACCAACACACAAGGGCAAACGCCTTAACTTGCATATACAAACCATGCCTTTTAATGCAGTCTAACAGTCTCTCAATTGAATGAGGGGATTAAGAAAAAAAATCCACATATTTGCACAGATGTGCAGCATTCATCCTCTTTAATTAAACTTGGCCAATCACTGTTTGCACATCTTAAACGCAGCCCCAGAGATCGGGGATACAATAAAGGCTGAGGAAGAGAGATGAGCAAAACTACGTTTTCTGACTGCATCGGCGTACGTGTGTGTGAGTGTGTGTGTTTTTCCTATATGGCTGTATCTTTGCAAGTGCCTTGTAGTCGCAAATGTGTTGTGATAACGTCCAGGCCAGGATATGGTTGAGGAAGTAGGCTTGGTCAGGCACAACTGTGGCAGGAATTTTTAAAAAAGAATCCAAAGCAGTTTGGAAAAAAGTGTGTGTGTGTGTTGGGGGGGGGGGGGGGGGGGGGGGGGTACTGAAAAAAATTGATAACCGGCTCAAAAGATGATCCACTCCCCTGCTCCATTGCCACCGGTCGCCCGCCCGCTTTCTTAAGCCCTCAGTCAATCATGACGGACTGTTTAATTCAGCACCAAACAGAGCGCTTCCTGCATTGTCTCTTTTGTGTGTGTGTGTGTTTGTATTAACTGGTGTGTGCATGCGTGTGTGTGTGTGTGTGTGTGTGTGTGTGTGTGTGTTTATGTTGGTGTCTGTGTTCATGTTTAGATGTGTTCTTCACTGTTTCTGCATCTTCGTGTGTGTGTGTGTGTGTGTGTGTGTGTGTGTGTGTGTGTGTGTGTGTGTGTGTGTGTGTGTGTGTTAGAAATGAATGATGAATGATGATGGCTGCATTTGAAAATACAAGAATCAGAACTTAAAAGGGAATATGAAAGCATGGTGTGGTGTGGAGGATAAGATAAAGACATATGTAAAATGAGGGGACAGAGAAATGACAGTAGTGCTCTCTCTCTCTCTCTCTCTCTCTCGCTCGCTCGCTCACCTTCCTTGTCAGACTGCCTGCACACCCCTCCCCCCTTCGGGGCGGCTGTCCGCCTCCTGTCAGCAGTGCTGGAACCGTGACCTGCTGTGACGGCAGATACACACACACAGGCGCACCAATGCACACACAACACACACACACACACACACACACACACACACACACACACACACACACACACACACATGTATGCACATGCAAGCACACACACATACATTCATGCACAAAATGCTCATGCACAATTACACACCCAGAAGATGCGTGCACTAAATGCAGAAGCATCCCCACACACAGAGCAATCAGTGTGTGATCACCCATGCCAAGGAAAGTGTAATGCTGAGCAACAAATAGTAAAGTGCAACGGCTCACTATCGACTAATCCCAGCGATCAATACACCACTTTGATATCTCACTTCCAGAGAAACGGACCGCATCCGCAGCGAGCCCGCATTACCCATCTCCCTATTCAAACATCTTTTTATCACCATATTCTTTGCTGTGAGAAAATAAATAGAATTCATGTTGAGACAGCACGACAAACCCACATCTAAGCATCTGTTTCGTTCACAAGACAGACCGGCAATACTAATACAGGAAAGGATCAGGAGATGTTTCAGTTGAGGATGTGTGCGATAAGAAGAAACTAATTTTTGGTCTGCCTTATTTTTCAACCTCATGCTTGGATAGATGATGGGACACATGCCCGGTACACACCAATAATGAGGAGGAGTTATGGCCAGCAGCATTCTATCATTCCATCAGGTCCCTTGTTATCCGTTGCATAATTACATCCCTCTCCTTTTGCAGACGTGGACTCTGCTTCCCCTCACCACCATCACAAAACGACCGCGATCCAAGTATCACTTACATTAGATCGCAATTAGATTAAATGACCAAGTTAAACTTGCATATGACAGCTGTTATTGGTGTGTGTTCGGAGAATAATGTGCTGACTCTGTGAGGAACTTTCCATGCAATTTGTAAAATGGAAATACTTTGTGATTATGATGTTATGAATGGAGGATAAAGTAGGATATGTGCTTGTGAAAATATTTGATGCTAGTATAAGCCTTTTTCTGTGATTTATAGTAATGTGTATGATGGCTAAGGGCTATTGGGACATCATACAATTTGAACCCTTAAACATACAGATAGAAAGGTGAACCCACTTCTGGAAACTTGTAGCAGCATGTGCTATACATACATGTTATATGTCGTGAAGTCCCAAAAACATTCCATACAACAATATTAACAGAATATGCCCAGCTCTGGGGATTTACCTCTAGAATCCAACAGAGGAAAACAGTGACGAAAGGAATGCTCCCAAATGTTTAGACCGCAATTGTGCCCCAGAAGTAAATATATTTGGTTGTGTTGATTATCATCGTAGACATGCAACACATTTCTGTATTAACTTTATCACATCCTTACACCTGGTCATTGAAAATAAAGTATAATGTTTTATACATCACACAGAACATGTTAGATCAGCATGTTTCTGTCCTTAAAGCACAAATGAAATAAGCTCACCTGATTGAACATAAATTAGTGAGCATCTCACTTTTTTTTTTTAGGAGCTTAAACAATTTGGTACATATTACTTTCCATAATGTAAGAATGGGATTACAAACTGGCAGATAATATGGGTGCTCATAGCCTGTGCATATTTATTTTGCAAGTCGTTCTGTGTGTGTGCTTGATTCTCTGAATTCAAGAGAAAGAAAGACTGGCAGAAAATCCTCCTTGCTCTCCCTCAGCTCTGACCTTGAGACGGCAGGAGACCGAAGAAAGGGAAAAATCAATGCTCCAGCGAAGTCCTTCTCTTCCTGTTACAGCACCTTGCAGTTCTCACATATAGGCCCACCTGGTGGAGGGGCCAATGGGTTAATAATTGCATTTGGGTTTACTACTAGAATAGGGTTAGATGCCAGTATGTTAGAAATACCCTTTAGTATTTTCACACTGTTCATTTCTGCAAAACCAATATCAGCGTCTTTCAAAAGTTTTGTTTTATATCATTTTGTATTAAGGGCCCCCTCCCAAGTAGCCCAGCCAGGCTGTGATTGTTCAGCACGCCCACTCTGCTGCGATTGGTCGAACACTTTGCGCGTGTGTTGGCAAACTCACACCCCCGAGAAGTTGTAAACATTGCGGGTAGCCGGGAGGTGCGACTTCTGCCCTTCAGCACCGCCTACTGCAGTCTGACGTCACACTGTTACTGAAGTAAAGTTTGATGGCAAACAAGCTGTTTCACACACTTATTGAGGGGTGTTCTCGGTGGGCACTAATAATCCCCCTAGCTCGGACTTCGATTTTTCTAGTTCAGCAGATTTAAAACATGTATGATACTCATACTGCTGACAAATACAAACAAAATGACTGTAGGTGAACAAGTTGATGTTGGTGATGATAACGTGGACCAGGATCAGGATGTCTACTACGTCAGCAACGATGGAGATGATGATGACGATTATGATGAAGGGGTGATGTCATTGATGATGATGATGATGATGATGATGATGATGACGATGATGGGGTGATGAGGGCACAGCTGTGGAAATGATATTGACTTACTGGCATTACATTACTTAATGTCACAATGTGAGGGCGGCTCTGCAATTCTGTTCCCTGGCTGCAGTCAACCTTCAACTGTTATTACAATTATTACAATGGCTAACATAAAAAATAAGATTTCCTCTTCTAAGAACCACACACTGGTATGAATCCATTATAAAACAATGTGCCATATAATTCACAAGACTTCTATATTATGATCATAGATAGATGATAGAACAGAGGCTTTTTTCTTTCAACCCCTGGTATTATCACAATACACAAATACACAGATGATTTACTCTGTGTGTTGACTACACAGGCTCAGAGGAAATATAATAACAACAACTGAAGTAGCACAGCCTAAAGGCGCTTAATTTTCCGAGCCCATAAGTAAACTGATGCACTCAAGGGTTAAACAGCATGAAAGAAAGAAGGTAATAATTTGCCCATACACTTGGAGGAGTGGACATATATAAGAGAATATAGCACAAATGATACTCCAGACCACTCAGCATATCTTGAGGTATGCATACACATACTGAATATGCATCTATTAATCTGCTGCTAAATATAAATGAGAGACAAACAAGCACTTTCTGGCATTAAACATTTACGAACACACAGCAGACGTCTCCCACTTCCACTGACTTTCACTTCCACTGGCGTACCGAGGAGGGAGACAAGATTTACATGTACAGTATTGCTTTTCTCCAGCCTCTACTTAAACCAAAAAAATCCATTCCACCACATTAGCACAACTGCTAATTGCAAGGCTGTGTGTGTCCAATTGCACCCATCGATCCGTCCACAACCTTCTCCAGTTGAAACTGAATGGTGAAATGGAAGACCCCTGTGCTGTCAGAAGAAGGATTTTGTGTCACTCTAGCCAAACTGACGAGCTAATATAATGCACAAAACTGCTTACTCAAGCACCCAGAAGGCGAGCGTTGTGAGGCAGTTCATCGTGCATTTGAAACGTAGTTCCGATATAGATGCACCAGGTCACTACGTCTTTGAGCATGACTCCTTTGGCCTTTTCTGTGAGGAGCACTCCATTTTTAAGATCCTTGCTGTGCCTCCCCCCTCACTCACCAAAGACAGATCAAGAAACACAACCCGGTAGTACACGAATCAGCCAATGAGAAAGTGAGAGTAAACGAGTGCAGGGGTAACTTAATAAGTACACAGCATTTGACTATATTATATACCGACAGACTGATCTAGACAGATCCTAATGGCCCCATGCAGGCAGCTGAGATGTGCAAAACACATGCAAACATGCATGAGTGTTTGGCTTTACTTCTTATTTTTTACCATCAGTAATTAACACTAAGGTTTACATTTACTTTGGCTCTTGTGGGTTTTGTGACTGTGCTGTTGTTGCATCAAAAAGTTTCAATGTCCAGTACTTTAGTAACACACACCTCCATCTCTACTGCGGGTCAGATAGCTGATGTGAAGCAAGCAGCCTCCACCACATGGGACACATGGTTCAATTCAATCCACCGTTTGAGTGCCACATCCCAGCCTATTACACCACACTGCCTCCTCTCTGGCCTCCGAGCCATACCCTCGCTGAACGCACATCACAGGTTGTGTTGCTTGTAAATCTGATCAATGCGACGACAATGAATGCAACACATGGCTCATGGTCTTTATAAGGAGATGTGTGAGCTAGTGGATGCTCTTGTATGAGTTAAACAGCATTCTATGAGGTTACAGACCTTAATGAGTAACTCAGGAGGCCTGCATTAGTCTGGGCATTTTGCCATCGAGGACGGCATGTTAACTGGGACATGGTGCACACCACTGCAATATTACCAACCCACCTGCAACCCTTACAGAAGACCAGCCTCTCAACATATTAATGATAAATAGTAATGTGAAACATGAATAAATAATGCACAGGTATGCACTCACGTATACCCACACACACTTTTGTGACACACTGTTAGTAATATGTGTGTACAGATCTATTTTTCAGAGAGCTCAGAAGGCAACAGCCCATGCTCACCTCGGGTGATGAGGGACCCGGACGGGGGGGGCGGGGGAGTAGACACCAATAGGAGCTCTTATTGGAAAGGTTTGGAGGGAATTTGCCTGGAGGCTACCACAATCACTCTCCCCAACTGGGCTGCTCAGAGCCACACTATAGCGTCTATATTTACTCTTTTCCAAACAGTTTTTGGTTTGCTTTGTTTATGAGGCTGCATGTCAATCTGGAGGGCAGAGCCCACAACCCACAGAGAGTTATGCGTCAGTGTAACCCCCTCAATGTCAATAAATAAATATTGAGGAAAAATATATTATTATATATTATCAACAATATTTTTTCAATATTTTTATTTGGTAAAGGAAAAATGCTTAGCATGGTAGCTATCTGGCTTATTGAAACCAGGAAACATAATAGGTCTATTCTATGCCTATCTTCAGGAAGCGGTATGAAATGAAAAAGAAAGAATCCGGATTCCTGAAGTTGAAGTTATGAAAATGAAATATCCATTAGCCCCGCCCACCCAGGATTTGATTGGGACTCGTATATATCTAATTGAAGAGCAGGCCATGTCCTTGAAGATGGGGGGGATATCACTACTGAAGCCAAATTGTTACAGACCTTCACAGAGCCAACTTCAAAATGTAACACTAACCAGGGTGGAAATTTGTGATCTTGTACTTTGAGCTGGAAACTGGATGGCACTATTGCTGGCAGTAATCACATCAACGAAAGCATGTTTTCTGTAGCAGCAGCTGTAGGGAGTCTAGCTTCCTTCCTGACCTCTACTTAGCGAGTTAGTGTGTGAGCTACAGACAACACACAGCACAACACTGAAGGCTGCTCTGGGCCTATGCTGAGGACACGGAGGCCGCACTTTAGGCCCACTTGGTCATTCCATCCCCTCCACTTGTCCCCAATGAGCTGTAAATAATCATCTTTACATTTATTTTGATACCGCAGGGGTTTTCCCAGCATAATTAGGAAACATTAGGGTAGGATGGATGCCTTTTCAAAGAGGTTGCGTTGAAATAAAATCCCATTTCTGGTGAATCACATCCCCAGAGCGTCGAAGGGTGTGGATTTAAAGCCCACACAACAAGAGTGTGGCCTCAAAGAACTCTTTTATTCACGTTGTAAGTTCACCTGGGCTTAGTGTTGGCATTCAGTCTCCTGTACCCACACACACCCATACACAAACAAACAAACACAAATACATAGACACCAATACAAACACGCACATATACACATGCCCCACCCCCATGTAATCTAGTTGAGATGGTAATTTAATTATTGTGTTCTATTTTTTCATAATCTAGCCATTAATGAAGATAAAGCTGACACTGATTTGCTCAACAGATCAACATATTATCTAGCTTCCCCTTATCCAACCAAAACCCCTTCAAAGCTTAATGTTCAATTTGCCAGGTTCATAAATATTTTTGGTGTATTTTATTTTATTGCATTATATATAATAATCATTGAATTATTTACATTTTCTTGCCCTACTTTTCACAGTTGCTGAACACAAATCATTAGAAAGATACGACGCACACCCAGATGAGAATTCTGAGGGCTTACAGTTAAACATAATGGATATTTGATGGTGCGTGCTTGAAGAAATACTCAAGCTACACTACGGCATGTTTAATTAATAACTCCTCAAGTGTGTGACAACTGCTAACATGTTTCCTGACTATAAATACAACATGGGCCACCGTGTAGCTGACATTGTGAAACCTTGCTAACAACCAAATGATTTGCTCCTTAAATGAGTACAGCATTACTGTTGCAGCGCATGATCCAGCTGTACAAAAACGGTTCAATATCATCAGAAAAGTCTTTAGTCTGTCCCCTATTGGTCATTTACATGTATAAGGGATAAGGGAATCTATAATTCAAAGATGATTCCTCTAATTACTAACTATATATTAATAATATGGTATAATATATAGGGGGACAAATATTAGTCAAAACCAAAAAAAACGATTAAATGAACACAATTAGACTGATGTTTGCTTCTGCAATACCTAAAATGTCATCTATCACTTCCATCTGATTTTATTGGCATGATAATCTAGTGGGACGGGCCCTATCTCAATCAAGTAGAAAATATCAACTGAAGTGAACATGCGGAGACAAACAGACATATCCACACATACATGCTCCATCAGGTGGAGAATGGCTCCCCAGCACCTGCAGGACTTAAAACGTCTCCACATCTGCTTTGCATGGTAGTCCTGTTTCTCCTACAGGGGCTAATTTCATTTCTACTAATATGGGTGAACTATGCCAGAGTTGTTTTGACACTAATGATTTCCTGTCCCTTTGTTTCAGCTACCAGGCTTGGACCCAGAGTGTCCTAAGCCGGGCAGCCTGGTTTGTGTTGAGGTTCCCGCTCAAATGGAACATGAAGTGTGCTGGAAAGCAATCATCACGCCACACACATGCTCTGGTCACTACGGTAACTGCAGAAGGTACAGTAGCATCTGCAGTTACGGGTAAATTGTAACTGCAGTATCTATGGCTGCTACAATAACATTTACTACATACCAAGATACAGTCATTACAATAATGACAGTAGGTTCAATACCTAACCATAGATACTACCGTTACTAGTGTAGCTACAATAACTAACTCCAGAAGCTTCAGTTACTATAGCTGCTACATTTACTATTGTAGCTATAGAACAGATACAGTATACAACTACAATAACTACGATAGACACATTACTACGAATACAGTATATCACTACAGGAACTAAGTCACTTCTGCATGTTTTTAAGTCACTGTTTCTCTGTTCCACACCTAATGATAAAAACAGGGTCAATTGGAGGGTCAATAAATCGTTTTGCTGTAAAACATGTGACCAATGGTAACTTCAAAAATGATGGCATCAAAGTGAAACATAGTATTGAATAAATGAGAAAAAAAAACAAGGCAAAGAAATTAGGCAAATGGTAAATAAATGCAAAAGTTAAACAAATTAGGCTCAATAAATATTTGGGGTAAACTAATTTAAATATAATGAATATCTGGGTGATATTGATCAATATTGACTAATTATCTGGGTAAAATGTATTTACATTTATACATTGTCGGGGTGAAATTGATTAATACTTACGTGAAATGATTTATATTTATAAATGGTCACCGTGAAATGTATCTGTATTTACCAGTTATCTTGATACATCTATTTATCTTCATATTTTAACATAGTTTTTCTTAATTCAACACATTTAAAATGCTATTCTTATTTATCTGTACCCTTAATATTGGTTAAATTCAAGGTATCACAGGACTTTATCTCTATTCAATAATATTAAATGTCATTAAATGTTGCCATAATCTTTCTCTCTATCTTTCTGTCCAAACCATCCAATAGCATGCCTCATTGGTGCCACAATTAATTTGAGTTTTGCTGACTTATCTAAGTTTTATTCATCCAAGTTTGATGATTGATGATTAATACATTGAAAAACAGAACCAATCAGTGCACAACCATTGACTTTCAAATGCAATTTTCAAGATTTCAGCAATAACTTCCAAACTAATGATAGAATACATCTGGATGCGTTGGATACGCCATTTCGGCTCAAGACCAGCAATTCTTCTGAAATAAGTTCAGAAAAATGAACACCAAAAACATCTCATCACTTGATCCCACAGTTTTCTGACCAGTGACATGTTTTCTGAACAATGCCATGTCTAAGGAACTTTCTGAACATGTTTATTCAACATTTGTGGAAAATGCCAAGATACAACGATACAATGCCATACAAAAATAAAACAAAGCAGAACATTAACATGGTCAGCGAGATCTGGAGCCAAAAAACGTCTTAAATCCAACATAAAGCGTGGAATAACCGTCAACAACATTTTCGTAAGCAAGTATCTTATTTTGGATTGTGTTCACTTTAGGAGATAGCTTCCCCAAACTGTTTCTTGAGCTTTATCCAGCTCAAGGAACAGTTTCTGGAACACCTCAAAGGTGTACTTGAGTTGCTTGGGATAGGCAACATTCAGAGCAAAGGATAAATTATAAACTTTAATCATTATGTATCCAATAAAGTGGCTGTTTAGTGTGTATTTTGCCTTTGAGACAAATACAAGGTACAATACAATACTATGTTTCTGTTGCTGACTGTTATCTGGAACATACCTATATTTTTGCTCCCAACTTTATAAACAATTATGTTGATTTTGGCATAATTTAACAATAATAATAATAATAATAATAATAATGATAATAATAATAATAATAATACTTTTCCTTTTACCTTTCCGGTAATAAAAATAAATGCGCCAAATTCCACATCAAAATCACAACATCTAACTGGTTTATCTGGTTACACTCTTAAAAACTTTAACCTCTCATTTTACCTGAAAAATACACTTAATATTGAATTAGATTTATCTACCAATAATATATTGCAGAATGCAGGGGAGAGGAATTCTTAGTTTTTAAACAAGACAACTCCCCAGAACAACATATTTTTATTTTCTTATATATTTGAAAAGCATTCAGGGCTTTAGTGCCAGACAGATTGGCTTCAAGAGTTCTAGACTGCATTCAGATGTGTCTCCTCTGTGTGTTCCTCTGGGTATTAGGATCCTGCACAGAAATCCCAGATTTTATTCCAGAAAGATACCTCTATAACCCGCAGCCAATGCAGTCAATAAATATATCAACGATTCTGGCAAAAGAAAACCTTTTCAAGTGCCTGTGGGTTTTGGGTTTCACTTGTAGAAGATTTTAAAAGGTGTTTTTTTTATCCCTTTAATAAATGCTATTTGTAATGCAAATTGGTCTTTCCAGGCCCTAGCCAACATACCATGAAAGAGTGAAACACATGGTTCAGATGAGAATAAGTGAACTGAAAAGTGAAGTAGAAATGGGTTGTTAAAAGTTATTCTAGCTGTCAGGAATATATATCGGAACTGCATATGGCAGCAAATACACTGCAAGTTCTGCTGCTGCCCCTAAGCTATAGGCAATGCACCTAAGCTATAGGCAAAGCAACTTAAACTTTCCAAGCTTTTCTGTTCAGCTTAAATACTTTTCAGCTTTAATGAGGTTAGTCTTTATTCCAGTAAGTTCCAAGGTGTGGCCCGGTGTTGGCCACTGAGGGTGTGATCCTGGAGCTTTCATTTTAACAGGATTGTGACCAGTTTGTATCTGGTTCATGTTTCTGGATAAATAAATCTAAAGCATTCCTGGTTGATTTGCATCGCTAGGGACATGCAGAGTCATTGACATGCATCTTTATTGAGATGGATAGACTAACACGATTAATATTCAATGTCAGGAAATGTCTGCTTCTGGTACAAATAGCTTTGTGATCTGTGTGAGTGTAACAGGGTGTCATATCTCTTACTTTATAATTACACAAAATTGCCTTACAGTTTTGTTTTATTACCTGAAGTGTAGCTTTCTATGCCCCCTTATGTGCCCCTTTCTATTTGATTTTGTGCTTTGATTTGGCTCCTCCTCCTTCTGTGCTCCCGCCCACATTCCTGAGAACCCCATAAGTTTCCCGTGCCCCCTTGCCCTCTTCCCTTTGTTCTGGTTCCCTTGGGAAGAGGTGTGTACATTTATTTTATGATCAAATCGTTGACCATCTTATAGTTTATCATTCTTTATATTAGTTATTTTGATTATACATTGTTCAATTGAAGTCTGGTTTAAATATCCATGCAGATTTCAGTGTTTTGGGGAACTTTGTATTTTGTTGCGGTGAGCTAGCATACACCTGACCTTCGTGTAGTCATGCTAGTTCCCCTCCCCCTCTGTGTGCTTCGTAGAGGAGTTGGAGTTCTGTCAAGGTCACTTCTAAGAGGAAGCTGTTTTTTCATGTTTATCTTCAGGTATGTCTTTTATTTCTTTGATTTCAATCATTTTGTTATAATATTGTATGTATGGCCCTTTGTTCTGGTTCCCTTGGGAAGAGAGGAGTTGGAGTTCTGTCAATGTCACTTCTAAGAGGAAGCTGTTTTTTCATGTTTATCTTCAGAGAGCAACCAATAAATGGACGTCGGAGTTCCCAAGTCCGGACAGAGATCGCGGGTCACGTCTTTCATTTAAAAAAACACAACGCAGAATCAACCGGTCACATGAGTCCTACCTGTAAAAGGTTTACACCGCATGCTGTAACTGGTGCTGCACTGCCTGCCAAATTGAGAGGACTGGATGAATAGAAGGAGAAAAACACGCATGAGGTATGAACAACCACCATCAAGTCCTTCCTTAGGTGAAGGTGAAGAGTGTGTGGCTGTTAAGCTTTGGTTTGAACATTGGGCTAATGTGAGAATTGGTGTTTGGCTTTCTGAGTGAACATACAGTATAAAACCAGCCAATGAGGTGGCCTGCTGCCAGTGCCATTTGTAAGTTCCATGTTTTGTTTCAGTATCATCTGACACACATTTCATTCATCACTTACATTTAACAGAACACATCTGTATTCCGGTGATCAATCCTTGATTTCAAACCTTATTGAGTGCCACGCAGATGTCACATGTCTGACATGGCCAGGAGCAAGGGGCTAGACAGGGACCAGGGAGGGAGGGGGGAGGAGACAGACAGACAGACAGACAGACAGACAGACAGACAGACAGACAGACAGACAGACTGAATGGGACCATGGAGGGAGGAGGGAGGAGAATACAGGGAGAAGAAAGTGAGGAGGTGAGGAGAGAGACAGGGAGAAGAGAGGGAGGAGGTGAGGAGAGAGACAGGGAGAAGAGAGGGAGGAGGTGAGGAGAGAGACAGGGAGAAGAGAGGGAGGAGGTGAGGAGAGAGACAGGGAGAAGAGAGGGAGGAGGTGAGGAGAGACACAGGGAGAAGAGAGGGAGGAGGTGAGGAGAGAGACAGGGAGAAGGGGATTAGAAGACATCCAGGGACCAGGGAGGGAGGGAGGGAGGGAGGATGGCAACCAGATTCCCTTTGAAATGCTGCAGTGATGACAAGGTCCCCTCACACCTCTGTCATTGAGCCCCCCTGGGCCAGAGGAGCGTGAGAGACACGGCCACAGACAGGGGACCCAAAGCAAATGCTAACATGATTCAGCCCTTTTGGGTGAAGACGGATAGATTTTTATTTTTATTAAACAAGCGACCAAAAGGTGAAAGTTACAACTGTATGAAAGATTAATGGGTATTCTGTTCAGTATTATGATTGTATTATGTGTATCTCCAATATGAAACGAGAGAGTGAGTCGAGGGCATCTTTATACATCAGATAGTGTTTGTCAGACATTAACCAACAGCTGGTATTAAGAAGGGGCCGCACACTCATTTTTGCCTTTCACTACCACTTTGATAGGCCTTGTGCTGACGGAAATACGGAGCGATAGGGGCTCTATAATCAAAGACAGGAGGCATTCTTTAACACTAGAGAGGGAGAAAGACGGAGAGAGAAGAGCTGGGCGAACACATCAGGAAGGGCGGATGGGCATAATCTTTAACCAGGACGTATCAAATTCACAGCCCTGCTGACCACACATGTAATATTGGCTCATGACGAAGGGGTTGAAGAGGACGAGGGTCTGGGAAGCGTAATCAGAGGGCCATGTTGAGTATGACGGCGGGAGGGGGGAGGGGCCAGTCTAGAAAACAATATCAGCTCCCAGGGACCCAAGGGGTCAGACCACAGGGTCAAACAAGGAACCCATGCAACGACAATATCTCTGTTATCTGTCCCTCTGTCTTATCAATCTGTCTTCTATCCATCTGTATCTATTGGTCTACATCGGTCACAGAGGAAATCCTCAAGGCACAATTTTGCCAACTACTATTTATTTGCTTGTGATTTCTACTCGTGGATGATTCTGCGGTTGTTTTTAAATAATTGAAATAGGAAGAACCTTTATTCCAGGAAGTTGGCGGAATACGGAGGACACCAGGTCAAAGTGTCCCCCCGTCACTGTGGTACGGCCCGACGTCTGTCTGCACCTGTAGGGTCAAGTGCTCACCCTCGCTGCACAATGAGCAGACACACACACACACACACACCCACACCCACACACACACACACACACACACACACAGACCGACAGAGATAGAGACGGAGACAGAGAGAGAGAGAGAGAGAGAGAGAGAGAGACACACACACACACACACAGAGGGAGAGACAGAAAGAGAGAGGTACACTCTCTTTCTGTTTTCTGACTCAGTGTAAGTGTCAGTCCTTGAGCTTATTAAAATGTGGGTCCGTCTCGGGGTCGGAGGGAGCTGCCCCCGGCCCTGGGTGACCTCCGACAGCAGGCTCAGGACGCTGACTGATTTAATATAGGCTCCTAGGCAACCACACCCCATCATCTCCTTCGAACACACACGCCTTTTCTCTTCAAGGAAAACAACTATGGTGTGGTATATAATGACTGCTCTCTCTTCCTCTAGGCCCTTCCACCGTCCACTAAGCTGGGGGACCTCAGACATCCTCATGCCCCCCCAACATATCCCACTGCTCAACCCCCCCCCCCCCCCCCCCCCCCCCCCCCCCCCCCCCCCCCCCCCTACCCATCAAGGAAGACCACCACAATCACAGCAGAATAAAAGTGTTTATATTCACAGGAATGCAAATTTCCTTGAACTCAACCACATAGCTAGACAGATAAACACTGGTTTGGAGAAAGATGCCCACACACAAACAGATTGTCCTAAACTACAGCAGCGCTGTGTAAGCTCTCTGGCTTGGGGGAGTGGGTTTGAATTTAGATCGTTCATTGTGGTCAAGCTCTGAGTTGTGCCGTAGCTTGTGGCGTCCGAGTGCAGCAGTGTGTTTGCGCGGTGGTGGACTAGGGACGTGTGCAGGGGCGCGGGTTGGAGACCCAGGTGGCGAGCTCATTGAGGATTGCGGTCATGCCTCTGGACTTATGACCGGGCATCACAATGGGCTGCAATGAGTATTCTCAAGGTTACACAACAAAACAAGAAGAAATGGTTTGCAGAGAGAGAGAGAGAGAGAGAGAGAGAGAGAGAGGTGTCAATTATGCGATAGCTTTGAACACTGCTATTCAACCAAACATCCATGCACACACAAACACACACACACACACACACACACACACACACACCCCACCCATGCACTAAAACATCCATGCGCCCACCACACACACACACAACCTCATACAAACAGACACATACACACAAACCTGTACTAACACATACACCCACACACAAACACGTGTAGACACGCAGGCACACCAGTATTCACACATGATCGATTTCAGATGCTCTTTACATGGATATACATAGCACACATACAGTAACTACACACACAGGCTCAAAGGGGAGAGAACTTAAAGTGATGTCATCATTTCCTTTTTATTCATACTTTCATACTACCCCTCTGGCATGAAGACAATACTTTTGTTATTGAGCTGTATTGACATCCGTTCTGCTTCTCATGTATTGAAATGTGTCTATGCAGTGACACAGAGCATTTCATTTAACCAAATGCAATGTGAACAGCCAAAATATAAAGCTATGAAGAAATACCAATTGTTGGAAGGGTCAAAGGGTCAAAACAGACACATGGAAGAAGCACAGAGTTAGGTATTGAGTCAATCGCGTGTGTCACTGAGTTTGAACTTGCAAGTATGCCTGTACGTCTAGTCTGACCTGACAATTTACCAAAATAATCGTAGACCAAATGCATTCACCGGCAGGTAAATAAGAGGGATTGTGGATTCCTAGGAGTCTCACCGTACCGTGCAGTGCCAGTGGGTGCACCAGAATCACTAGCCAGCACTTTGATTGAAGAAAACTGGCTCAAAAGAATATCTATGAGAATTGAGGTACAGCAGCGAAGGAGTTCATTTCTGTATGAATCCAACAAGGTTAGGGGTAGAGGGCTCATCCTTTCTCCACTGGACTCACCTGGATGTGTCTAAGGGGTGAGTCGCATGGCAATGCAGGTAACCTGAAGATGAGTATGGTCCTTATTTTTTTGATGATCAATGGATAACATTGGCTCCATTCCACCCATCCACTTCACATATCGATCATAGATCATCACATACACATGGCATGCAGGACAACATACACGTACTGTGCAACTACACGTTATACAGACGATTAAGGGTTTATGAATGAATTCAATGAATTACAGAACAAAAGTAGGGTTTTAACATGACTGCACTTCACTGGATACTACAGTCTCTTATCCAGTTCTACCACCATTTTCATTCAAAAAAAGCTATATATATAAAGCTATTACTTTATATATGTAGGTTTAATTCAGTTGCTTATAATTTCCGACACAAGAACGCTATAACAGCGTTTACAAATTGCCAGTCCAGATCGATATGATGAGGTATTCTTCCTTACTATCAGAAGATCTTAAATGCATCTCTTGAATCTGCTGATTGTCTTGGATCCCTCATCACAAATGCCCAGTGTGTCATGGCTGAGCTTGCTGTGCACTGGGCTGGTTTCAGTGAAGCCCATGTTGGATAAATGAATAAATCATTACAATAGGTTGATCAAATAACAGCGAATAAGCTCCCAAATCAGGAGTCTTCTTTACTGTGTGATTTTTCATCCTGGCTGCTGCATCCCATCTCTTATTTTAGGATTTAAGACTATTTGTATGTTATTCATATTGTCTGTTTGTTATTGTTTGTTATTGAAAGATGTTGTACAAATAAAGTGAATGATATTATTGGGTGTTATTCCCTTACTGGCAGCTGGTTGAGGGAGCCCCTGGGGGCATAGAGTCCAGCGCCTTCACCCGGTCATCAGGTCAGTGATTGCGGGCCGGACCTGGTCCTCTGAAGCAGTGGATGTTGAACCAAGTTCAACCAAACAAATGATTTTGTAAACAAGATTATACATTGTTCAGTGTCAATGACATGGTGTGTGGCGGCTTCATAAACAACATTGCTCATTATAATGCTCCTATACAAAAACGGTAATAGGAATGTATCTCCAATAGGTAATAAAGCTATGGGGATAGTATGCCCCCTTCCTCTTAGAACTCTTAGCCCAAACACATTTTTTTTAATATCTAAAACGCTTTCTCTGTAGAGAAGAATGTCAGCTCCGGGCTACAGTAGAAAAATGGTGGTTAACATACTATACATACGAAAGGGCTCATTCCAAGGTAATGGAAAAAACAATGATTAGATGATTTCTAAACACTGCACTTCTAATGTTTATCAGACACCAAGATGTTATTAGCAGCAGTAAAAGAGAGGAGCAAACTCTCAAAAGAATATATACAGCCCCTTTGGGGGGATGAAACACACGTCCTCCATCGCACCTCTTCCTGATGGCTTTCAAGGCCGAGAGGCCTCATTTTCTGCCTATCGTCGTCAGGATTGAGCGATACAGATCAATGGAAGGTCCCTTTTCCGGTCACCACACTTTGAACTCATGTGCACGGTTACAACCGCACGGATTAAGCAGAGAATTACGTATTACACATCCTCTTGTTTTGACAAAGGTTATAACGTCCTGGTAGACAAGCAGCCGATTGATTTTGGATTGAATTCTCCGAGTGAAGAGAAAGGGGATGGGAGCAATTGCAAAGAATTTTCCTTTTGCAGGAAAACCTCACTTTTGATTGTTTGTGAGCATGTGTGGCCACTTCAACTAAGCCTTTCTGTTTTAGAAAGGGCTGTAAATCGCCACAATGATACATTTTCATAATATTCCTTTTCAAGGTGTGCCAGTGCAGTTTGCTTAAAACATCCAGCCCCCCAACACTGAAGAGCCCTCGCTATGCCACGCGGAAGGTCAATCGCTCCCTCTCCCCAGCCTCCACCCTCCATAAGTCCCATAAATCATGTGTGCACACACCTAGTTGAGCCCAAGCTCACACTTCTTAGAAGATGTCTGACACGCATCACTCCCCCATGTTGAGATCCCCCCCCCACACACCGACCCAGGTTATCCCCTGTACTGGCCCTGGGTGCACGGCAAGCAGATTAGCACTGCTGTCCAATATGCAAACAATATATATATATATATATATATATCCCACTAAATGCAGATGTCCGTATGGAGAATGTCTAGTTATATTATGTTAAATTTATTTGTATTATTTTTTGTTACTTTGTATTTATGAGCATACAAAGTAACAGAGTACAAAGTAACAGAGTAAAGAATGACAAGGTCCCGAGCCATGGAGCCTCATCCTGACTCGTTTAGGAGAGAGCACACATGAGTGTGGATAGAAAATTGCAATTGTGAAAAATGAACATCAATTATCAATTATTGTGGTTGTAGTTGTTCTATTTGGTGTCTTTATCTCTTCTCAGCCACCATGTTCACTTATCCAGAAATTGGGATGAAAGCTAAAAAGTCCAAAGACAGCCAAGACAAGCAATTATGATGGTCTGACATACGGACTCTTCCTATGGGGTGATCGTGTGTGTGTGTGCGTGTGCATGTGTGTTTGTGTGTGTGTGTGTGCGCGCGTGCGTGTTCGTGCGTGACACCTAGGAAACAGCAGACAGTACTGTGTGTGAGGTGTGTGTGTTTTACTGTGTGTGTGTGTGTGTGTGTGTGTGTGTGTGTGTGTGTGTGTGTGTGTGTGTGTGTGTGTGTGTGTGTGTGTGTATGCCTGCACGTGCATGGCGCCTAGGAAACAGCAGTTCCAGGCCCCACAGAGCCAGGGCCATTGATCAGAGTCACGCTGTAAAGATAAATTAATAAATAATACGATCCCAGACCATTTGAGTGTCAGCTTTCTGGCTTGATCCAGAACCTGTCAAGCGTCTTCAATATCGCTGCATGGAGGACGAAGAATTGGGCCTTCACAACGGACAAACAGCGCAGACAGAAAGAGACAGAGAGAGATAGAGACAGACAGACGGACAGAGAGAGAGAGAGAGAGAGATAGATTTTCATGTTTCATATTTTCATGGATTTATTAAGGGAATGTGTTTTTCTGGTGGAACATTATTTATCTGTGAAAAGCAGAATGTCTGAATCAGTAATAACTGTTAGGTCACATCTGTACCAGCGTTACCTGACGATGATCAATAGCTCAGTAATATACATTCATTATCGGACAAAGGCCTTTTTTGTCAGGTAACACAGAGATTATCCCAGAAACACACACAGGTGTGTGTGTGTGTGTGTGTGTGTGTGTGTGTGTGTGTGTGTGTGTGTGTTTGTGGACCCTTGAGAAAGTGGAATAATGACATTATACAAAAGCATGTCTGTGATTTCATTGAAATAGATCATGTGTGACTTTGACGTAACTTTCACTGATTGCCCCTCCATAGTATTTTACTACTCTACCCTTATTAACTTAAATATATCCAGTATTCTGTCTTTTGCGTTTGGAAAGCAGTTTTTCCCTTTTCTGAAAGCATTCAATAAAATGCTTTCTACAATTAATGATTTATTTATTTATAATTTCCCAAATACTACGGAGGGCATTAACTGACAACATAATGAAGAAGCATTTCCTCTCACCATACAAATGTACACTCTGGCCCTTCGCTTTGGGCCATCAGAGATGACTTGACCAACATGATAGAGTCCCAGCGCCATTAATCCATGCCACCTTGTTCTTGGGGATTAACAATCTGGCCACCCAAATCCTGCCCCATTATCCCTGGGCCATCTCCAGCGCCTCCTCTCTCTCTCGCTGTGTGTTTTCACTCTCTCCGTCTCTTTCTCCTACACACTCACCAAACACACACACACACACACACACACACACACACACACACACACACACACAAACACAAGTCTCTGTATCTTTGTACGGACCTTGTGTACGGATGAGGTCTCTAGGCTGATCTGTGAGGCCTGCGTGTGTGTGTCCTTGGACACGGGCCTCCAGACTCTGGATATTATGCTTTAGACAAGACCTATCGGATTAAGGTTCACGGCCTCAAATCAACGCTAATCAGATCCATCTCCCCATCTGTGTCGTCTGCATATATACCCACTCTATTCTCTTCAAGACCCCACTAACTGAATTATAAAAAGGAAACACAGAAAGATGACTAAAATAACACATTCAAGACACACTGATGTGAGATAACGACAGCAGTGTTGATAGCTCTATTAGTCACGGCACTCAGCTATCTATTGTAGATATAATCTGTTATCAAAGCAGTAAGTGTGGACATGCTTTGTGTGCTGGATACGTTCTTGATATTCATTCTATGAGGGAGTGAAACGCTGCTGTGCTCTTCTATGTCTTTCAATAATGAAACGTAAAGGCGTTTCCAGACGCTCCTCAAGGTGCACACCACAACATATTGTAAGGGCTGTCAGCCCCATCACGGGGGCAGTGGAGTGAGAGGAGGAGGAGGAGGAGGAGGAGGAGGAGGGGAGGAGGAGGAGGAGGAGGGGAGGAGGAGGAGAGCAGCCATTCAGCCAGTGTGTGTGTGTGTGTGTGTTTCTGTATGTGTGTGTGTGTGTGCACGTGTGTTTGTGTGTTTGTGTGTGTGTGTGTGTGTGTGTGTGTGTGTGTGTGTGCACGTGTGCACTTGTGTGTGTGTGTGTGTGTGTGTTTGTGTCTTTGTGTGTGTGTGTGTGTTTGTGTGTTTGTGTGTGTGTGTTTGTGTGTGTGTGTGTGTGTGTGGGAGGGCTGGTTTGTCATGTGTTTGACAAAAGGAGGGAGAGAGAGGGGGAGGGAGGGAGGAAGTCACAGCGCAATGGGGCGAATTGTGATGTTTTTTTTCATCACAGGAGAGGGAGTGGAAGAGAAAGGTATTGGCAGACAGCGGTGGCTGGGGACTCGCCTTCCCTGTGACCCACGTGGTCACAGGGAAGATGTGGAGGAAGGAGAAGAAAAAATAATTCTGCTTTAGTCCTTGAATTAGGGAAAAGAAGAACAGATAGATTACGATTCGGGCAGAATTTGGAGGGGGGCGGCTGATGTTGGTCATGAAAGGGCATGATATGCCGCAGAATAAATAAATAAATGAAATTAAAACATTTGTAGTGCACAATTAAAAACAATTATCGTTGACCTAAGTGCTGTACTGTTGGCACACAGTGGGAGACTAATGTAGGTCACAGGTGATTAATGGCTACAATAACCAATGATAACTAAGAGTGATGCATCTTAAATAAATCAAAGATGGCTCCATGTTGTGTTTTGACAATAATCCATAAATTGTAACACTGATTGAAATCATGAAGAGACCCTGTACAGTGGGACTGCTCAATCACGAGCAATCTGCTTCCAAACACACTGAGTCATTAAGCAGACAGTGTGATCCAAAGACACTTCAATCTTAATTGGAATGACCAGAAAATGAATTGGCTTTCTAAATGATCAATCTTCTTCAAACCATCATATTGCTTGCAAAAGAACATGCACTTCGAAATATAAGTCATTGTTAAGAATAAAGAAACACACCAAAGAGGATATTGTATAAACGCATTATGAAACATCAGCTCATCAACGTAAAGGCTTTTCATTATTATAGAACACCAAAGGGGCCAAGCAGGTTGGTTTCATTGGTTAAGACGAAAAGAGGTTGAGAGATTTATGTTCATGGTTTTCCCCCGATCAAACATTTCCTAGATAATTAACTGATCTATAATATTTCCAATGAGTCAAATCTGACGGCAGACTTTCCCTGTCAAATATCATCAGGAATGTTTTTTGCTGACTCTGTGACCAACTGGATGCATCACAGCCATCAAGGGTCCAGCCGCTGGTTCT
>NC_136950.1:3491591-3686591 GCF_949987615.1 Pollachius pollachius | reverse complement strand
GAAAGTGAAAGCACATCTGAATACTGTATGACAGTCTGCATAATATCCTGCCTGCGCATTTAGGTGTCTCAAATGAACCCTGTTGCTCTTCTTCTTTATATCTTGTTTTATAGCTGGGTCAGTGTCATTGCTCTACAGACACTTCCACTGCACTGCTTTTAGCCCAGTCTCATCATGCTGCACCATTCAGGGCGACACTGGCTGCAAACAAGGACCGTATCGCTGCATTAATTTGAATTTATTCTAAATATACTTTTTTTTTTAAATATATTATATACATATATATATATGAATATACATTCACACATACAAATATATAATAATAATAATAATAATATTATAATAATAATATAATAATAATATAATAAGAGAGATGTAGACGATCACAATGTCTTTCTGTTTTGCCAGTTTCTCGATAAGTGAAGAAGAGCATCTCCCTCATAAAGCATATTTCAAACAGTGCGTTGTGGATAACTTAAGAGCAGCCGGGCCGACTGGCGCGACCTGCAGCCATTCATCACAGAACTGGAACAACCAGGGAGCATCAAGTTACAATAATGCACCTTCCGCTTATGAAAAGTTGAAAAAATCAATAGGGTTTTTTGAGCGATACTCAGTGCTTGGTAATATCAGGTTCGCCGCCTCCCACATATGTGCTCAACACAAAGTGCTCTGAATACAGCAGAGGCAACGCAAACACACACAGGAACACACGCTGAATGAATAGGCACTTGTGAATGTATTTTTGTGTGTATATTTGAATTTGTGCGTGCGCGTATGTGTGTCTTTGTGTCTTTGCATGCGTGCGTGTGTTTGTGTATCTTTGCGTGTATCTTTACGTGCGTGTGTCTGCGTGTACGTTTGTGTATCTCTGCGTGCCTTTAACTGTGTGCGAGTGTGTATCTATGTGATTGTATGTGTGTGTGCACGCCAAGAGCACTTTGGCCTGAGTCTGTGTGTCCAGACAGGTCGGCTCCTCTTGAGAGAGAGAGGGGGGCTTTTGGCTCTTGGAAGCAAAAATACCCCGTCTTTATTTATACATTATATACAGCGTGTCAACCGTTAACCCTTCGCAGTGCTCTAGTAGCCTTCAGGGGCCCTTTCGAACACCATCCATCCCAGCTCGTGATGGACGATGTGGCCTGAGTTGGTCTAGGATCCATTACCACGTCCTGTCCCTGCTCTGGCCAAAAGGTATTTTAGGGTTTTCTTAAGAGCTTTCTACAGATCACTAGTATCATAATAATAATAAATAATAATTGTATATATGTGTGTGTGTGTGTGTGTGTGAGAGTTAGTCAGTGAGTGAGTCTTTGTGTGTGTGCGTGCGTGCATGCGTGAGAAAGTGAGTGAATTAATGTGTTCTAACATTTCAGGGATTCAGGGATCGTAATATCCATAAAAATTAATAATAGTAATAATAATGATAACACCTCTAATAATAATTAGAGGTGACTATGATGGCTGTAGACATGTTCTGAATAAACTCAATGTAAAAAAATAGAGTTGGACTTACTAGTGTACTGTGAGTATGTAGAGCTAAGCTGGAACTTGCCAGGAGTACTGTAAGGCTGGTTTAACCCTGAGGTTAAAAGGAGAGGAAAAAGGACAGCGTAATGGCAGAGGGACGTGCAGGCAAGGAGGCAGCAGCAGTTGAACAGAGAGTAGCATTGTTGGGTGCTAGCACTACTTTTAGCATACAGCCACTGGAGAGCTTTGACGTCTCAAGACCGAAAGAGTGGGCCAATTAGAAACTGAGGTTTTGGCAGATTTCACCGGGCAAATAACCTGCATGCTAGCTCTGAGGAGATTCAAATGAACACTCTTATATACTGTACGGAGTTGAGGCGGACGATCCTTGCGTGGGATGACCTTTACAGAGGAATCATATGGGACTTACAAGGGCAGTCACCAAGCTTTCCAAGAGTGTTTTCTTTCCAGGAGCCGCCAAACTTCAATATTCACACAAAGGGGGAAAATGACACCATGGCCTCTGTTGTCACTCTCCTGTATGTGCTAGCTCTACACTGCAACTATGGACTGCTAGTCGATGATTTAATTTGTGACAGGATCATAGTGGGATTGAGGAACAAACAGCTCTCGGAGAGCTTGCGGACTGAGCTGATGCTGGAGTTGGCGATCGCCAGGGCGCAGCAGAGCGAGGAGGTAAAACACCAGCAAGTCTTGCTGAGAGGTGAGACCAGGTTGGACACCAGTGACAGTAACTCCGTAGACAGTGTTTAAAGGCAGTGACAAGGGCCATGCTAAAAACAAGCTGCCACATTTTGCCAGCACACAAGCTAAGACATATAGCGCCCAGTACAGCAAAGCTGAGAACACTCAGTGTTACAAATGTGGCAGCTCCCCTTCCAATTCAAAAGCGTGATTGTCCTACTAGTGGTGAACAATGCCAATGGGAGAAGGAGAAACCTCAAGAGAATTTGCACAGCATCTAAAACTGTGCATGAGATAGAAGAGGATGATGAGGAAGATGAGGATGGAGTGTTCCTGTGCAGCATCACAGCCGATGGCAACCCTGGATGGTTAACATTTACATCAATAACAGATTGGTGCCATTTAAAATTTACACAGGTTCTGATGTTGCTGTCTTACCACATATGGTGTTTAAAGAGCTTTTCCGCAACTCCCTCCCCCATCCCCCTACCCTCACTGCTGCATCAAAGCAACTGAAAGGACCTGGGAGAAATCTGTTGGATGTTGGGAGGTCACCATGCTGCTGAGAAAAGGTTAAAGGTGACGAAGAAGTATACGTCATCAGACAACTGCACACAGCATTGCTTGGGAGACCTTCAATCAGTAAGGTTGTACATCTAGCCAGCATCAGCATAGAGACTCTGAGAACAAGGTACCAATGCTGTACAGCAGCCTCAGAGAGATGCCTCAGCCATTTGCCATTCACCTCAGACCAGATGCTGAAACATTCTCCCTGAAGAACCCCGGATGGATCAATCTGCCATTAATGGACAAAGTGAAACAAGATCTGTCACGCATAGAAGCGACACGGAAGGCCTCGGGTGATCAGCAGAGTGGAAGAACCGACAGAATGCTGTGCCGGCATCGTGGTGGTGCTGGAGAAGACTAGGGCAGTGTGTATATGTGGTGATCTCACAAACATGGCAGGTGCAGAAATCTCCAGTAAACCGGATGCCAATATAAGCAAATACACCTGACTAAAGATTCAGCAAAATACATGTGTATTATGCATTCACACTTCCACAGGCTCCCTTTTGGGATTTTCTCTGCACCAGAACACTCCCAAAACAGAATGGTGACAGAGGTCACAGATGGCCTCCAATGGGTCGTCTGCCATATGGATGATGAGCTGGTATGGGTTCAGTCACAGGAGAGGCATGACATACTGTGGTGGAGAGGATCCAGAAAGGTGGGTATCACGCTGAATGTTGACAAATGTGACCTGTCAAAGCAATCATCTACAGCATTGGCATTAGTCCTCAACCGCGGAAGACAGGGTATAATGCAGGTGGGGAGCAAACCAATGTAGGCGAGCTGAGGAGTTTTTTCTGCATGGTTAACCAGCTGGAGCAGGTCTTTCCACAGTTTGCTGAGAAGTTTAAATCTATTAGAGACATCCTTTCAAGAAGAACTGCTGGGTTTGGGGTGCCGAGCAGGCCAGAGCTTTCCAGAATCCGAAGGACGCGCTGACAAGCCCACCTGTGTTAGCTATGTATGACCTAACAGGGAGGTGAAAGTGTCAGCAGATGCCTCTTCCTACAGCCTGGGGTGGGTTCTTCTCCAGAAGTGAGATGATCAGCAGAAGCTAGTAGCCTATGTGCCATGGTCTTTCTCACAGACAGCGCAGAGATATGTGGAGGTGGAAAAGGAAGCCTTAGGACTGACCTGGGCATGTGATAGATTCGGCAACTTTCTCATCGGCAAATACTTCCAGCTGGAGACTGACCACGAGCCACTGTAGAGTCTCCTGGGGTCTCAAGCAGTAGATGCATAAAGTTCCGTGTGCGGCTGAGGTGCTACTCTTACTCCATTGCTCAGGAGCCTGGGAAGTATTTGTGGACAGCTGACACGCTGTTCCAGTTCCAGTAGAGGGCTGCAACACCAGAAGAAAGGGATTTCCTGGAGGATACAAAGATCTAGGCAGACAACGTACCTGCAAGCACGGCCTACCAGGATGAGCTTAAACAGCAGCTGAAGTTGGACAGTTTGTGTGAATGCATGATACAGCGGTGTACAGAAGGCTGTACAGCAATAGCGAACCAACAATCAAGGCACATTGGACACAACAGGTATTTCTCACAGTGAAAGGAACCAGATTTGTCCTTCCCTCATCAATGAGGAATGATGTTCTCACCAGACAGCACAAAGGCCATCAGGGCGTGGATAAGTGTAGGGAGTGCGCACAACAGTCATGGTCAACATGTGGTGGCTGGGCTTGAGCCTGCAGCTGAATGAACTGATCCTTAACTCTCGACGGTGCTGCAAAGAGAGGCAAAAAACCTGCAATCCATCATTGCACGTCACAGCATCCATGAAAAACTGATGACTACTTTTTGCAGTATTTGCAATCATATGGATTCAGCCATATCATAAGTAGCCAACCAAAATTCCCATAGAGTAATGGTGAACTAGAACACTTGGCCAGATCTGCATTTGAACTCCACGCTGTCACTGTCACCCTTCCTATCAAGCTCTTCATTGTGTTAATCTACCGTCCCCCTGGTCCCCTTCGTGACTTCTATGACGAAATGGATGCCCTTCTCAGCTGCTTTCCTGAAAATGGAACACCACTCGTTATACTTGCTGACTTTAACATCCTGCCAGAGAAGTTGCACTCACCTGAATTAACCAACTTTTTTGCCACCTTTGACTTAACACTATCCCCTTCTCCTCCCACACACAGGGCAGGGAACCAGCTTGACCTGATATTCCCAAGGTCCTGCGGCACCTCTGCTCTCTCTGTTACCCCACTCCCCGTGTCTGACCATCACTTTGTTGCTTTTTCTCTCCCCTTAAAGTCCTCTCCCCCCTCCTCTCTAGTCCCCACATTGTCACCACCCGCCGCAACCTCAAAACTCTCTCTCCCTCTACGTTTGCCTCAACTGTTCTCTCTTCACTACCTTCTATTGAACAATTCTCTCAACTATCCACAGAGGAATCCTCTGACACTCTGCTATCCTCCCTCTCCTCCTCTTTGGACTCCCTCTGTCCCTTCCTCTCCAGACCGGCGCGATCTTCACCCCCCCCTCCTTGGCTGTCTGAATCTCTGCGGACCCATAGAGCAGAGTTGCGGGCAGCTGAGAGGAAATGGAAGAGATCAGACTGTCCCAATGATCTATCTCACTATCTCTTTCTTCTCTCTGATTTCACCTCCACTGTGTCAACAGCCAAATCTGCCTTCTACCGGACCAAAATTAACTCCTCCGCCTCAAACCCCAGGAAACTGTTTTCCTTGTTCTCTTCCCTCCTCAACCCTCCCTCCCCTCCTCCTCCTTCCTGCCTCACTGCTGATGACTTTGTTACCTACTTTACCCAGAAATAAAGGACATTAGCTCCTCTTTTATCACTGCCACCATCCTCCCTCCCCCCAACCCCACCTCTGCCTTTACCCAATTCATCCCTCTCACCTCAGACGAGGTCAACAGAATTATAACATCTAACTATGCCACCACCTGCCCCCTGGACACTATCCCTTCCTCCCTCCTCCAGGCTGTGTCAAACGACATCCTGCCATTTCTCCCCGCACTTATTAACTGCTCCCTCACTTCTGGCATTGTTCCAACGTCTTTCAAGACTGCCAGAATAAAGCCTCTCCTCAAAAAAACAACCCTTGATACCACTGACGTCCAGAATTACAGACCGGTATCTCTTCTTTCATTCCTCTCTAAAACATTGGAACGTGCCGTCGCTAACCAACTGTCCTCCTATCTCTCATCTAACAACCTGCTTGACCCTCACCAGTCAGGCTTCAAAAAAGCACACTCCACTGAGACGGCTCTCCTCGCGGTGACTGAGTCCCTCCGTGCGGCCAGAGCCTCGTCCCTCTCATCGGTTCTCATTCTCCTTGACCTGTCTGCAGCATTTGACACTGTGAACCACCAGATCCTCCTCGCCACTCTCGCCGAACTTGGCATAGCTGAATCTGCCCTTTCCTGGTTCACATCCTACCTGATGAAACGCACTTATCAAGTAACATGGAATGGCTCCTTGTCCAAACCTTGCACGCTTGATACAGGTGTCCCTCAAGGCTCTGTACTGGGGCCTCTTCTGTTCTCCCTCTACACCAGATCTCTGGGCTCTGTAATTACATCCCACGGCTTTTCCTATCACTGCTATGCTGACGACACTCAGCTATTTCTCTCTTTTCCCTCATCTGACAAAGCCCTGATTGCAACACGCATATCTGAATGTCTGGCAGAAGTCAGCACCTGGACAACTGCCCATCACCTGAGGCTTAACCTCAACAAGACTGAGCTCCTCCTAATATCAGGGAAAGATTGCCCACACATGGACTTACTGGTCACTGTTGAGAACATCACTGTATCTCCTTCTCCAACTGCCAAAAACCTTGGTGTAGTGTTGGACAATCAGTTATGCTGCACTGCAAACATCACTGCGGTGGCCCGATCCTGCAGATTTGCAATTTACAACATCCGCAGAATCAGGCCCTTCCTCAAAACGGAAGCAGCTCAGCTTCTAGTCCAATCAATGATCATCTCCCGCCTCGACTACTGCAACTCGCTCTTGGCTGGACTCCCTGCCTCTGCGATTAAACCTTTGCAGCGCATCCAGAATGTGGCAGCGCGCCTCGTGTTCAACCTACCAAAGTTCTCACATGTAGCCCCCTCTTCCGAGACCTCCACTGTCTCCCTGTAATAGCTCGCATCAGATTCAAGATGATGGTACTGGCATACAAGGCAGTCGATGGAACTGCCCCTGCCTACCTCCAAGCATTAGTAAAGCCACACACCCCAGCTCGATCCCTCCGCTCAACTACCTCAGCTGGACGTCTGGTACCGCCATCGCTAAGAGCAAGCAAAGGTCGATCAGCGAAGTCACAACTTTTCTCTGTTTTGGGACCTCAGTGGTGGAACGAGCTCCCTACTGATGTCAGGATTGCAGAGTCGCTCACCAGCTTCCGCAAAAGACTCAAAACTCACCTGTTCAGAGTTCACCTCAACTCTGCATAGAAAACAATGCACAGCCACCATTGAATGTTGTACGTCCTGGCAATTGCACATTGCACTTATTCAAGGTACTTAATTGTGTAGCGTCTACAGTAGCTGCTATCGTTGCTTTACACAGGGAATGGGTTAGCCTAGCGATTGTAATACTTGCACTTGGATCTATGAACATCTTTACTGTACCGACAGCGATATATTGTTACACTTCTTATGACAAATGTACTTATTGTAACAAATGCACTTCTTGTAAGTCGCTTTGGATAAAAGCGTCTGCTAAATGCCCTAAATGTCAATGTAAATGTAAATGAATGGTGAGTGCAGAGTCAAGACTATGAAAGATCTCCTCTGCTTGCATACAGGGCCATGCCATTGGAGAGCGGGTAGAGCCATGCCCAACTCCTCATGGGGAGAGGCCTTTGAATAACTGTGCCAACACTTCCGGCGCAACTAGGTCATGCTCTTCCAGATGGCAAGGTTGTTTCCCAGAAGGAGAACGATGGATGCACACTACAACAGGCGCCATCGTTCACAAGCCCTAGATGAACTCCCACCAGGACAACAAGTGTCGGTGACAGACCATAGAGTACCTGGAACAGTGGTCAGCAGCCCAATCACACAATCACTTCCTACCTCATGGATGGACCCCATGGAACAATGAGATGCAACCACCATCACCGGATACCCATGCAGGCATATCCGGAGCAGAGCATGGGAGGGCTGAAGGAGCAACTCTCAGATAGTGCTCCAGCACAGAGTTTATAATGGGGAGTGTGCGTGACGCTTGTCTCGTCACGCTAATAAAAACTAATAAACCGCTAATAAACACAAATAAATCCTGGCAAAAAGTGTATTCTTGTTTATTTTTGGAGCATTCACGTATAGTATATACTAGAACAATTATTCACCTCAGGTTTAACGCCAGGTCAAAATGTAGACTTATTTGTTAAGTTAGGGTTACACGATGAGATTTTTAGTTTTAAGGTTGTTGATGTTCAGAATTTAGAAAGGGGGGATTTGGCGTAATGTTATCATCAGGTTATGATAAAGGAAGGCTGACGATAACATCATCAAAGCAGGTCAGAGGGCAGTCCTCGTGACGATGAGCGTGATGCTCATCGTCACGTTCTGAATGAACTCCACATAAATATACAGTTGGAATCACTAGTATATGACTATAACAGGACAACTTTTTTCAAGGCTCACCCTAAGCCCCTGACTCTCTAGGTCTCATCATCACTCTATGATCTTGAGATTTGATTGCATACATGATTAGATGTCCCCCTCATACTGTGTTGTTCAGTGCCACAACTCCTTATATTCCTTTCTATTGCTAACCTGTGGATGACAGGACACTAAGATATATAAATGAAAAGACATTTGGGAATTTGTTTTTTAATCATGAGGGTATCATAGCTTTTTGGCCATGATAATGTGAACTCAGATGGTAGCCGAATAGGTAGACAGTTCCAATAATTTTCCTTTACTGTATAGGGGTGTCCTTGAGCAAGATTAAAATCACTGCCCTATTGTATGTTGTGGGAAGATGTATTGGGGTTACAATAAATTCTGTTCAAGCGACTTAAAATTGGCAAAAAGTGATGTTTAGTGAAAGTTAAATGGGACTTACCAAAATATTAGTATTTGTTTATTTTGTGAATATAATCATGATGTGGTTCAATTACGACATTCTTTTCTTTGTTTTTTGCATGCCTACCTTTTAGTGTTGTGCAATGAAGCTCTTAAACACTGATTTGCATGATGGTGGACAGCACTGCATCAACACTGCCCGAGTATACAGTACCATAGTTGTCTCAACAAGACGCCAGAATTCGTTCAATGTTTTGTATTCACACAATGAGCTGTGAGCACCTCCCTGGCTCTGAGTGCTCTGTCTCCCTCTCGGTGGACAGACATGCCCAGCCTTTGTCTCATCCAGCCGGCCCACGAGAAGACAGCTTTTCCCTACACTGCTCCAGTGGCAGATGGTGAGAGAGAAAGAGAGAGAGACAGGAAGGAGAACAGAGATGGAGGGAGGGAGGGAAGAAAAAGAGACAGATCGGTACTCGTATAAGAAATTCCTTCAGGCTACCTGTATATTTTCGCCTATAGACCCCATCCACACACACGCAAACACATACCCTCACCCATTTTGAATTCCGGGTTGCAAAATCGAGTTGAAGAAATGGAACGTACCATTCATGGAGATTTAAGGATCGACATATCTTGACTTCCTATTCTGTTGGGTGGATTTGCAGCATTGAGAATGCTGACAACAGAATGACTGCAAGTCAACAAGATAGTGTGTATGGAAACAATCACAACTCGCCTGGATATTTCTTGTGCTGCCAAAGAGTCCCATTGCAGCCTTTCTCAAGGCTATTCAACTTCAGATACAATCAGTGGCAGTATTTTGAGTTTTTGTGGTTGTAAAACATTTTTGTGTTTGTAAATAGCACAGGGTGGCTGAATTTCAGGTTAAAAGTATGTCATGCTTGATTACATAATTCAAAAAGCAAGCAATTAAATGACTCAGTAGCTTCTTTGACATCCCTTTGACTGTGAATAGCCTTGATATGCATTTTGTGAAAAATATCCATATTCAAATATATTTTTTATTATACTGCAATACACTTTGATATCCACCATATGTGCAATCACTGTTATAGTTTAAATACATTCTTATATCAGAGAATAGTCATCCCATTTTATTTAGGAAGTTTATAGTTTCGCAAAGAAATCTATTTTGCACCTTTGAAAGTTTCAACACTTACATCAGGACACTTCAAAACATAAACTATTCTACCACTTCAAAACACAAAACACCCAAATTCAAAACCTTCTTGCACCCCCCTCCTCTCCTACCACCCGGGGGTAAGACGCTTCAGAAAACAATGTTTCTTTTGGCCGACCATTGAGATAGCAGTAGGACAGTATGTCGCTGCCTGCCCACTATGTCCAGACCCCTAGGCCTGATCCCAGTCCCTCATCACCCCTGTTCGGACATTTCCATGAGCTTTTTCACTGACCTACTCCCTTCAGAAAGTAACACCGTTGTACTTACAGTGGTGGACAGCTTCTCAAAGATGGGGCACTTCATTCCTCTACCCAAATTGCCCTGCCCTGTCCCATGTTTTTGAGTCCACCACCTATTTTCTCCAGTGTAGCACGTTGTTAACACAGTCAATTACTTTGATTAAGGATCGGGTTAGGGCTTAGATGGCAGTTAAGAAACCTGCTGAGCCCATAAACTGGTTGTATTTATCAAATAATAAATACAATTGATTCACATCATTTAAATATATTCAAATCTAAAAAAGTTCTCAAACAAAACAAATATGCTAATCATTACCTAAGAGCAGTGAAAGGAGGATGAAATCCTCAACTAATTTTTTTAATGTTCAAGAGAATATAATCTATTGTGCTCCTCACCAAAGAGCTGATCTCTATGGAAAGCACCATGCCTATAGAAGACTGGCAGTCATGTTGTCACGTCTGAAGCTTTATATACCTTAAACACATCTATTTGTTGTTTTACATTTCCATTTGGTTCACTGCAAAGAAGACTGCTGCAATTAGTACTTTTATACCTAATTTGATAGATTTAATTAATTCTCCCTCTACCACTCTAATTTGTTGGGGTCAGGGAGGATAAGGTCTACCTCAATACCGCTGTCATGGAGAATGCTTCCCGGGAAGACAGCAGGTTTGTGTGTGTGTGTGTAGCCGAGGGGACTGATAAGGACATCTGCTCTCAGGAGATTTCCCCTGAGAGAGAGAGAGAGACAGAGCCAGAGAGAGAGAGAGATGGGACAGACAACACGCCACCACGGACGTCCCAGGTAGATAAATAAATAAACAAACACATCCTGCGGAACACCTTGTGCGCCGTGGCTCCTACAAGGAGGCCATGTCCACACTCTTATTATCTGATTGGCAGCTTACACAGACGTTACACAGACCGGCAGGCGGAAAAATCTAAAGGGGCTTAAGCCACTGCATTCTGATTGGATTCACTGGCCTGGGCGTCAAGGAAAGATCAACCACTAGATTATAGAATTGATGAAAGGAAGGGAGGATGAAGACTAACCCCAATTCCAAACTCCTCTCTCGTCTCCCCTACTTAAATTTACTAATACCCTACTTTAATTAACTTATAGAGATTCATACAAATATCTACATTATATTTCCAAAAGTATTTGCCAGATGGAAACAGGATACATTGAGGATAATGTAATGATAAGTGGCATTGGGGTAAAAAGAATATAATCTTTAATTGAGGACAGGTTAATACCATAATACCAATACCAACAACAACAAAGGCAGCCGGAAAAATATAATTATTTTAATGGTGTTTCAAAAATATTCCCATAGGCATGCTACCAAGTAGAAGCGTCCTACTTGTCTCCTTGCCAGGTTGTCATTTTTGTTTAATCAACATAGAAAACTTGAATATACTGCCATTTCCAGACAACAGTGAGCCAAAGGCCAGCCAGGGAGAGTATGACTACTTTCCTTTCTATCTGTTGAGCGTCATGGACCCTTCTCTGGAAGAAAACAACAACAAAAACACAACAGCATTGCCTTGAGCCATGATCCTGAAGGGTTGCCATGAAACCGGAAATATGTGTTCTCCGTCTGAAAGTGTCTTTGAAGCTTAACCTGACAGGATTGGCATGTGCACATGGTGATGGGAGAGGGCACAAGCTACATGCATCTGCATGATCTGCATTATCCAGAGCTGCTAACTGGGTGTTATCTTAAGGCATGATCCTGTGATGGATTGCAAGTGTCTCTCACGTCTTTAGCTTCAGCAGCAGAAAGGATTGGCACTTCATTTGTTTGCGTCCACTTGGCCGAACAAAGGCTAGTTTAGTTAGAACTATTTCATGTTTACCTCAGCCCCTCACATAATAATGATGTCTCAGGCCACAGCTACCTGCTATAATCAGTTCATCAAGACAAGCACTTAGATTAAGTCAAACTAAAACTCAAACTAAAAAAGAAAACAAACTAAATTCCTTTAGGTCAATAAATCCCATGCTTTGAGATGATCTATATATCTCTGCAATGGGGTTCAGCCACCTCGCCCTGACAAATACAGCGATAGCAGTAATGATAAATCACTTTATCATCACGAGTATTGAATTGCTAATCTGAATTCTAACATGCATGGTACAGTGTCGAGACAATCAATCATAAATAATCCATAATATAAGGACGATTTATGTTGCGTGGAAATCATTGAACCGGCTTTCTGAAAATACATACATTTTTTGTATTCCTTGTACATGAAATCGGGATGTATAGCCAACCCTTTCTCTGTTATTAATTACATTCATTGTTAATAAGCAAAAAATATAATTCAGGAATTTGCAATCCCATGACACCAAATATGATTTTCAGAAGAGCTAGCGATACAAAAAAAAGTTTCTCAGTATATTGTGTGTTTTTTATCAGACCCTTTGACGGGGACATGTTGCACATGAAAGCGATCAATATACTAACCTTCTGGTGTCTGATGACCAAAACCAAGCTGGTTTCATTGATCAATGAGTAACTCCGACTGCTTCACAACCATGTCCCCTTCACAAACGGATGCTTCTCAGAATAACTTTATGTAGGAGCGGAAATACTCCAAGCTGAACACTAATCATGAATTTTGATGGTAGCTCAAAACAGAATTAATTTTGGATTTTGTCAGACCCACCTAATACACGTGTGTGTGTGTGTGTGTGTGTGTGTGTGTGTGTGTGTGTGTGTGTGTGTGTGTGTGTGTGTTTTGAATGCAGGACCCTTGAGCCCTTGCACACTAGTGGCCCTTAAAACAAGTATTGACTCACTTAGTGAGTCATAGGGAGCCTAATTTGGTATCCACTTCACCAAATATTATTCAGGTATGCCTTTTGACCTTTTGTCCTCCCATTGTAATCTCCAAAAATGGGAGATTATGGTCAGCACTAGAATTGCACCGATCATGTTTTTCATGGCAAATTCCGATTGCTGGTTTTTCAAACAAATGGGCCATTTATTATTGCATATTTTTATCGCATGTAACAGTTATTAGGCTGTAATTGACCAGTTTTCGCCAGAAATTCCTCTAAAACTGGAGCAGCCAGGTTTATAAGCAAGTGCTGACACACCGACCCTGTATAAAACCTAGTACTATATTATGGAAGATGACCAAGATCATTTTACAATAATATAATACATCATTTAAAATGATTGTACAAATATTAAGCCTGCATTTCATATAATTTTCAAAACGTTACAAAAATAGAACATTAAGAGATGTATTAACTGTTTGTCCATTGATCTGGCAATGGACATGGGTGATGGCAAACATAACTTTTGCCTCCTGTGATGTGGCGTAGACCTATAAGTGCGTTGCGCAATGCTATCACTTGGAAGGATTCAGGTCTCCTGGGTTAAGTAATCAATCAAGTCGGCAACATGGTGACATTTTTAAAAGTAAATATAACACGATAAAAAGATGATTCGAAAGTTGTTCAAACACCGGCCCCTGCAACAGAAGATATACTTCCCTCCTAAATCACATCCTTTTTTTTTTTTCTGTTCGACAACTCAATCCCATAAACTGTTAATCAACACTATCATATGCTTTTTATTCATCGCTGATTTGGATTTATTTAAAGATCTCCTATTATACTACTTTTCTGGTCTTCATTTCTTATTAATGACTCCTATAGAGCAACCTGGCACGAATCACAGCATAAAAAATTATATCGATTTTCGGGAAACTCTTCCCCTCACCTGGGCGCTTTCAGCATTCTCTGTCAACACTCGGCTTCGTCCTTCTCCGCCCCCTCTACCCCCTCCTGACAACCCCACTCCGTTGTGATTGGTTACCTTCCAGAAGAGCATGTTGCAGCATTACCATACATTGAAAATCCGGATTTTTCTACATAGATAAATCCCGGAAATTTGAACAAGTGAATGGCGACCGGCGTCCCTAGTGTTTAGCGCTCTGCACAGCTGCCCCAGACGGTCAGCACGGAATACGTCTAAATGCATGTACATCATTATTTGACACTTTACTATGGTTAAACATGACTATAAATCATTATAACAACGTTTATAGGTCATAAAAGTCGAAAAAGCATAAAAGGTAGTCTTTAAGGAGTTTCGGACACAAATTTATCATTGAGACAAAACAACAACAGTAATATATAACATACAATTATTAAACGTGTCATAAATAACCAGCATGCAAAGGTTGAGTTTACAGTTTCACATAGATTAATATAGACTGCCTACGCCAGAGCTTCAAAATAACAACCCGCAATAGGCTTACATCAACTCTTTGCTAAACCTGGCCCTTAAAAGACCAATGTCAACGGCTTCTCTCAGAACATCAGCCCGGGGGTCGACTAAGGCGGACCTTGCCTCTAGAGCGTCTAGCTTTCAAGAAAGCCTTGTTTTGCCTCACATGGTAGGAACTATTTTGACATCTTATTACTGTCACTGCAATCGTTTGGCTACGTAAGGTTTTGGTTCAGAGACATGATTATTTGGAAAATGGATCTTGCTCTTATTCCATAAAAGTGGCGGAGAAGCCAGTTCGTTTTCACACAAAGCAGAGGAGAAACCAATGACAAATAGTAGGACTAGGCCACTCTATTATTGTGTGAAGCAAAGAAGACAAGAACAGGGGAGGGGGAGGCCTGCTCCTCAGTGAAATGCAGGCTGGGTATTTTGTCAATGAAACAGGCTATGGCTATGGTAAGGTGAAGCCGACCTTTATTGAGAGTCTGGCAATTTAAAGATGAATTATGTTTATTGATGACATCAATGTGATTGGTACACACAAAATAAAATGGTCATTATTTTCCATATGAGGATTGTTATGTATTGAAAACAACGAAAAATGTTACATATCAAACCCCAGCCTTATTGGGAGAATATGTTGAATGTGTTGTCATTTTGCAATGAGAGTTATACGAAGGATGTTGAGATGTTATCCCTATGATTACTGCTCACGCCATCTTTGTGATACTTCTTTCTTTGCAATTATTCATCAATTAGTGAGCAATTTAATGAGCGATGATGAATATGAAAGGTGCCAAACACTTTGGCGTTGTACTAGAAGTGTCAGAGAAGCTTAACCATTTCTTGGACAACCCTATCAACATTAACAACTGCCCCGATCAAAGTGTAGTTCAACATAATGATGTCATTTTTTATTCTATCACCTCAGTAGAACACACGATATTAAAGCTCACTTTATTACCTAATTTTACCAGGGTTAGGGTTAGGGCTTCTACAAAGAGTTGTCAAGACAACACCATATAAGGTTTTACTTCTTTACCATTCCGCTCATACCAATAAACACTAAAGATTTACCTGGATTCGGCAGTGGCTTCATGAACCACCTACAGAATGCATGTCCATTTTCCTTGTATCTCTCTGAATAAACCAATTTGTTTTGAACCTATATCACTCTTTGAGTTATACCTAGCCCCAAAATTGCAGCTTAGAGCAGAGAAGGACATTCACAGTTGGCAGAGACTGTCAAAAACATAGGATTTTACACTTTAGTTTCTAAATAACAGTATATATAAGAAACTTGGTCAAAGTTATGTCCAATTCTATGTTCAGGATCATGTAAGACAAAATAAGGCATTCAAAACAAAAAACATGCCTGTGCGATCACAAAAAAAAACTCTTCAATGTTACCCAAACATGCTACTTCAAAATCGCAGACTGTAGTGTTTTGCTATGGATTCTGGCATGTGTTTAATAATGTACGAGTGGACATATGGATTCCCTGTTATTAAGCAGCTTGCTCTAAGCAGCCCAGTCACTTTGTGCAGTACAGCATTGTCTTCCATGTTGGATAACCACATTCTTTTATTAGGACTGGCTGGGCGTGACTAACCGCAGTCTGGCTGCTTTGCAACCCAAGGAGACGTTGGAAAGCATTCATTAGTGTCCTTGGTTCCTCTGCCCTCAAACATGGGAGCATAAATATTGAATCTCCCCCTTCAAGGTTGGTATATTACACACATGTCACAGAGAGACTATATCTAGTCCTCTTCCCCCCTCTCTGACACTGATCTGGGGCCATTTCCAGCAGGGGAGAGGCTGTGGGGACTGTGCCTTTATGTGTGTGTGTGTGTGTGTGTGTGTGTGTGTGTGTGTGTGTGTGTGTGTGTGTGTGTGTGTGTGTGTGTGTGTGTGTGTGTGCGTGTGTGTGTGTGTGTGTATGTGTCTCAAGACATTAATGGGAGCTGTAATTGCATAGTGAGGAAATGGAGAATGCAAAAAATATATACAGTACATACATGTCCAGCTAAACAAGAAAAGCCCTCACCCGAGTATCCTGAGAAAAAGAGTTACAGCAGCTCATTGGTATATCAAATGAAATAAAAAATGATATGACAATAAAATAGCCACAGAAAGTTAGATTCCATGAATTGATGCAAAACGAAAATGAACATGTGGAAATGTTTCTCGTAATATAAATGTAATCAAATGAAATACATATTTCTGATATATATATTTTAATTGCGATATTTTTTTCTAACATATATTGATTGTTATTATTTACGTTTACTATTGTTTTTCCCCCACATGGGGTTTGGACATAGAGGCAGGGTGAAGGCAAGTGGCAATTTTATTGCTCATCTGGACAATCGCGTCATCGGTAGTCCCTGACTGAAGGTATGCACTATGGCGCAGAATAAGGCAAAAAATGGAGACCACTGAGAAAGTGACGGGGCTACTCGCCAAAGCCAGCCACTTATCTGGCCGGCGCTGGCCCTGCTATCCGAGAGGTCGGTAGTGGAAAATGAGTAGCAGGCGGAGGGGAATGAGAATGTTACTATCTGTCGGGATACCATCTCATCCCGACGATGCCTCATAGGGAAAGTTCCTCTGCTGCTTTCTCGTGGAACACATAATCTTTCACCGTCTTCATTAAATGCAACTGCAAATCCTTCCCTCCCATGATGGTCAGCAGCTTGCGGATTTCACCGTCTCTCCAGTTAGCACTACTCATGTTGATGTCGCTGCGTTGTCTCTGTTGTCTTGACGACCAGTCGACCTGCTGTCTCTCAGCTGTTTCCCGACTGTGGGTTGCACATTTTTACGTTTTTACGTCACCAATACCTCTCCCCAAGTCCTGCCCCTGGTAGCAAAAGCCGTCTAATCGCATTTACATGAAAATGGAACCCCCAATATGTGTAGGGTTCGAGAGGTGACATTGGGGTGCGAAATGAAGACGGTATATTCCCTCAGTATTAACTCGCAGACCATGCTGGGATAAGTTTCAAATAAGACATATTTGGCAGTGTACAAATGCTTAGTAACTGCCTTGGCTGTCATAGCTTCCGAGGCTGCTAACTACAACCCCGGGGATAGCGACCCACTGGATCAGCTTGGTTGGTCACTACCTTTCGAGGCTTGGATCCACTGGATGAGCTCAACATGGTAGTTACCAGCCCTGGAAGCTCATGACCAGACATTTTTTCCTAACCCTGTGCAATAGTGCATGATGTGTTTTCAGAGAGGTAAACACGGCAAATACCAATGACTTATTTGTCAAGGTGACACCTAAATGTCAAAGTCGTGTTGCAACCCAAGCCTGAGAAATACAGAATCGCAATAAATAAAACAAATTACAAGAAACATCTTCACACATTTGCACATTTCTACACATTTTTTTACCCGGACAAAACGATAGTTATGATATTATAACTCTAGTTCAATGATTGTAGGCGTAGCTGTCTAGGCTTCGTCTAATGGGCTTGTTCCGTGCGCACTGAAAATTTCAACTATGCACCAATCAACATGGGCACCGCCCACATTTCCCACGGCACCGTGTATACAGTGTTGGGAAGGATACTTTTAAAATGTTTCCAGTTACAGAATACAGAATACATGCCCAAAAATGTAACATGTAACGTATTCTGTGGCATCACTCAATCTGATTATTGTATTCTGAACACTTGGATTACTTCCACATTGAATTGCATTTTGTAATGAGCGTGTAGGAATGCGGTATCAAATCCTGCTTACTAAACAGGCCTATTCGGTTGTGTTCTTCTGTTCAAACTGGCTGAATGTGTATAGACCCAAGTCTCCCTGAAAGTGCCCTATATTATAGAATTTGCTGTAGAGGAACTAAGACTATAAGGGTATGTTTATCTAATATTTTTTGTGCATAAGGTGTTGCCTATAAAATCACCTTAAAATAAAGAGAGAGAGAGAGAGAGAGAGAGAGAGAGAGAGAGAGAGAGAGAGAGAGAGAGAGAGAGAGAGAAAAGATTGTTCAATCATTGGACAAAAAGGTCTGGGGCGGGGCAATGATAAAAAAAAGTGGGAGAAAAGCGTCTGTGAAAGTAAATAACCATGAATATCCAGTGGGCTACACTCGTTGTGACATTGATTTGTTTCATACAGTTGTGGACTGGTCATACTCCTTCTCCCTCATCGGACCGAGGTGCGTTTGCTTTCACATCTCAAGCAAACCGTACCAGGGTTTGTTTGGAAGCAAACTGAGACCAGCTGTTCAGGGAGATCTCGGCCGGCTGATTTGGTTCACATCGAAGTGAGGTGGTTGAATTCACACCAACGCAAATGTACCGAACCAAGGGACCAAACTCGTTTAGTGCGCCCTAAATGCTGTTGGTGTGAAAGCACCAATAAACTTGTGAAACAGAAGTATCGTCATGTAAACCATTGATTTCAACAATGTAACTGTAACTATTCTAAATACAAACAATTGAAATTATAATTGTAACGGTATACAGTTGGTAATAATTTGTATTCTGAATACGTTACGCCGGTATATGTATTCCGTTACTCTGCAACACTGCGTGTATATAAGGTGGCGCATACTGCCGCTCATCCTCCACGCAATTCTTTCAGCGTTTGGAGGGTACAGCAGGTGGGAAACTAGACGGCTACGCCTACAATCATAGAACTAGAGTTATAATATCATAACTATCGTTCTATTTAATGTAGGCCACGCCGTCTAGGCTTCGCCTTATGGGCTAAGGCGAAGCTGAGAGAGGAGCCCAATCATTGTACCCCTGCTGGTCCCCAGTCAAAAGAACCTAAGTCACCAGGGCACAAAAGACTCAAAAAAGCAGAGGATATGCAAAACCCAACAGCTTAATAAAAAACTAATTCCTCCTAGATCAAGTAAGGCGATGATCAAAAGAAAAAGTCTGTAAAAACTCTGGCTCAATCCGTGCTTCATGGAATCAATGAAAAGGAAAAGATAAACCAGAGTAATACGGTTTCCATTAGGTCCGCTACCACCAGGGGCGGAGCTAAGGAGTCCAACTCAACAATAAGGAACTTCTCTCGTCCATTTCTCATTTGAAAAAACGGTGGGAGGGCACCGTACTGGCAGACAAATCCAACTCGTCAACTGACGAGCCAATAGGTACCCATCTAGTCCATTACTCATTTGAAAAACGGTGGGAGGGAAATACTGGCACTCAAATCCAACTCGCCAGCCGGCAAGAGGATATTTACAATGCCGAAGAACATGCCTATATTCTTAAGCCGTAGAAGGGGCCCCGGACTCCAACACAGAGCGGCCGAGTGAGCTCCTGGACATGTCTAACATGTAAAAATGGACAAAGGGGCCAGGGGAAGACCAAGACGCAGCCGCGCAGATGTCTTCCACTGAAATGCCTCTGCGTAGAGCCGTTGAAGCGGCCACGCCCCATGTCGAGTGAGCTTTTGCGACGGTGGCGCTAAGCCCTGCCAAGAGTAGGCTAAGCAAACGCACATATCCAGCGAGAAAACCACTGTTTAGAGGGGAAATAACGGTTAATGTTCTTTGGGAGTAACGCAGGATTGGGTCTGAGCAGAGCAAAGAGCTGTCCTCGTTAAGCAACAAGCAGCTCGGGCTGACATACAGAGCGGTCAACTCACCGGCCCGCTTGACAGAAACCAAAGCCAATAAGAGTGCCGTCTTAAAGAACAGGGCATCCAAAGGGGCCTGAGACAGAGGCTCGAAAGGGTCCCTGGACAACCCGCGCAACACGTGGGGAGATCCCAGCGTGGTGTAAGCACGCGCGAAACAGACCTAACACGTCTACCCCCACGCAAGAATCTCTTGACCAGTGGATGGCTGAAGACCATCACCACCATGACCACCATCTACCGTCACAACCTGCACGGCCAGCCGAAACAGCTGTCGCATAGACCTTGATAGTTGAGAAGGAAAGAGAGATGGTTTATCACCGTCATGGTGTCCCTTCTCGCAGCTTCCTCTGAGTTGCTCAGAATAAGTAGGTCATCGAGGTAGAACCCTCTTTCCCTGACGCCTGAGTGGTCCTGACGCCTGAGTGGTCCCAACACCGTCTCCACAGACTTTGAGAAGGTGCACGGGGCCAGGGCATAGTCGAATGAGAGGCACTGGTACTCGTACGCCACCCCCATAAAGGCAAAGCGGAGAAAATTCCTGTGCGCCTGCCCAACAGGGACGTGGAAGTAAGCATCCTTGAGATCCAGGGATGTGAACCAGTCGCCCTCTCTCACACATCGGAGCAGCACTCTGATAGTGAGCATTCTGAATTTCTTCACAGCAACAAATCAGTTGAACACGCTAAGATCTAGAATAGGTCTCTTCTCCCCTGACTTCTTGGAAACCAGGAAGTAGTGGGAGTAAAACCCTAGGTGTGCCTCGTGGGGAGCAACGGTAGTGATGGCCCCCTTCTCCAAGAGACGGGCCACCTCTGCTGCCAGAGCTTTGCTCGCCGCTGGATCCCGTAGCCTGTTCTCCACCAAATCCATAAAGGTTGGGGGACGGCGCAAGAACTGTATGGGATGGCCCCATCTCAACGTGTCATCCAACCACGACGGAAGAACGCACCGCTCTTGCCAACACGCATAGCGGTCGGAGAGAGGGCGAGCTGACAGCTAAGTTACGCTATTCAGGAATAATCCGTATTCCTCAGCCCTTACCGCCTCCACACTGTGTGTGAACCAAGGGGGGCATCCCATGAAAGGGATGGGTGCTCAGCGAGCGTGGTAGACGTTACAGAGTCAGTTGTTGTACAAACAGGGCGCTGTCTAGACGCCGCGCTCGTGTCCACCGAAACAGGCAGCGAGCCGTCTAGCCGCTGCACTCGTGCCCGATGAACGAGCAACGAGTTGTCTAACCGCCGTGCTAGGATCGCCGCGTTGTCCGCTGGCAGTAACCACAGCGAGCAGACCTGTCTTCCCACCTTCCACAGACTGTAGGAGGGAGGCAGAGGGGATAATGTGGGGAACTAGGAGTCTGAAACACGCGTCCGTATCTACAGCCTCATGTAACGAGTCTCCAGCCCACCCACGAAGCTCAAAAGGACGCCGCTTATTTGAAGCAGGTGAACTAAAGGTTATGTTAACACGCCATCCGGCCGCCACCCTACAGCCACCAGACTGAGGGGGGGAAAAGGACAGCCTAGAGGAATGCACAACAAGCGTAGGACGCAGTTGGCCTAAGGAATATCGCTCTTTTGGAAGTATGTGCTGCCATTTTGCCGAACAGTCTTATCTTGATTAATGGGAAAGAAAAACTGGGAGCCAGCTTGCGGTGCTTCTGGCTCCGCTGTGCTGCTCTCCCCTGCTGCTGCGGCGGCTGCGGCATCGGGGTTGAAGGTGGCCCCCTGGAGCGTTGGGACCGGGCTCGACCCCACTTCCTTCCGGCCTGCTGGTGGGAGGAGCCCATGAGAATCCCCCCAAACCGGGAACGATTCTCACGGACAGACTGCTGGTGCACGAGCACCTCTGAGAACCGGAGCCCAAATAGTCCATCTGGAGCTAATGGGCCCTGGACGAGGCTGGCCTGCTCTCGTTCCGGCACCGCAGTGTGGGAGAGCCATACGGCCCTCTGGATCATGGTCGATCAGGTCATATGCCGGCCAGCCGAAACGGCTTTCGGCTGGCATAGCTGGAGGACGGTGCTGGAGAAGCGGGAAACCGCCAGCCATCTTGCGGCTTCCTCCAGGCCGCAAGATGGCTGGCGGACATCTCCTCCAGGATCTCATCAATGACCGTAAATATGACTTTTGACAGAGACATGACAACAACCAAACTCCTTTCTCAGCTGAACGAAGCAACGCCACCTGAGTTTGTTTACACCTGTCAACCCCGCACTACCGGTCGCGGTGGAGGTCTCGAGATAATCTATCGTGAGAGCTGTAAAGTCTGGCCTGTCTCTGTGCCAGGGCTGAATGGACCATCCCCTATCACTGTACCCACTGTTTACCGTCTGCCTAAGCCCAATTCAGAATTCATCAATGAATTCTCTGCTTTCCTCACTCTTATTTCATCCCTTTCCCAAAATGTATTTCTCCTTGGTGACTTCAATGTCCATATTGATAACGGCAATAATTACCTCACCAAAGACTTTGTATCATGCCTTGACAGTTTTGGTTTGCAACAGTTTATTGATTTTCCCACCCATTCAAAAGGCCATATCCTGGATCTACGTTGCTGCTCAGGTGTCACTCCTTTTAATTGTTCTGCATCTGGTCTTCCCATCTCCAATCATATGTTAATCTCATTTAATATTAAGGTGAAACTATTCAAAACTAAACTGCCCCGTACAATCTATTTTCGTAATATCAAGGACATTGATTCAACTGCACTGGACACTGGCATTTCTAATCTTCCAAGCATCAACTTTACATCCACCCCTGATGAATTGCTCAGTCACTACAACAGTGGCCTTCACAATCTCCTAGATACCCTGGCTCCTTTAAAATCACGGAGTGTTTCATTTACACAATCTGCACCTTGGTTTACTCTTGAACTTTGCCAACTGAAAGCCAGAGGACGCCAACTGGAACGCTTCTATAGGAAAACTGGGCTTACCATCCACAAGGAAATGTTCATTACCCATTTCCTGTTCTATAAGGATTCTCTGACCAATGCAATATCCATCTGTTATGGAGAAATAATCAGGTTAGGTACTGGAAAATCTCGAGCACGATTCTCCCTGGTTCACAAAACATTACGCCCACCGGACTCTCTCCCTCCCCATTTTTACTCCACTGACTCCTGTAATTCCATTATGACATTTTTATTTTACTAAAATTGAGCAAATTCATTAGCAGTTAGCCCCCCTGATCGCAACCATCCTACCCTCCCCTGAATTTCAAATAGTTTTCTCCCATCCATTCTCTGACTTGAACCTCCCCTCTGCTGCTGAAATATCCCACCTTGTCTGCAAATCAAACATGTCAATTGCAAGCGTCTGCCACGGTTTAGCAGGGAGCTCGGACCTTGTAGTAGGAACATCCTGTGAAGTCAAGCTATCGAGTTGACAAGCGCGACATGACCTCACTAACTCCTCTGCTTCACGATCAATTCCGGGCCACCACACTTTTGTTCTCAGTCTCTGTTTTGTTTTGACTATTCCTTGATGTCCTTCATGCGCTAACATCAGCGTCTGTTGTCGTGCTGCCTGAGGAGCGACAATCCGGGTACCTCTCAGCACTATTTTCCCAACAGTGGAGAGCTCAGTCTTGACGGTTTTGTAAGCCGCCTCACATTTACTCCAGTCACTTGGCTCGATACCGCTCCGTAAAGTAGCAAGAGTGTGTTCCTCTGCCGACAACTTCTCCATTTGTTGTGGTGTGAAAGCATGGGGCACTGCATGTTGAGCCACGTAGTAGACGTGATCCTCCATGGTGCCAATCTGTACGGGCGGGTTGACTGTGAGGCGTGACAGCGAATCAGCTGCATTCTGTGGGCCTGGTTTATACACCACTTTGAAACGATAGGGTTTCAGCCACAGAGCCCACCTTTCAATTCTCGCTGGCGGTTTGCACTTTGGCGAGTAGATGGTTTCGAGTGGCTTGTGATCCGTCCCCATCACAAACTCTTTCCCGTAGAGAAACACATGGAATTTCTCACATCCCCACACAATGGCAAGGGCTTCTCTTTCAGTCTGAGAGTAGCGGCACTCTACGTCAGATAAAGCTCGGCTCACGTAATAGACAGGCTTGTGTGCCCCATCACTTTGCTCCTTGCTCAATATTGCACCTAATCCCACTGGACTGGCATCCACAATCACATGTGTTTCTGCATCCTGGCTGAAATATGCCATTACATGTGAACTGGCCAGCTGTTTCTTTAGTTCCACAAATGCCATTTCCTGCTCTGACCCCCTTGTCCATTTGCAGAATTGCCTCGTGAGCCTCCTCAGTGGTTCTGATGTCGTGGCCAGATTAGGAATGAACCTCCCACAGTAGTTAACGAGCCCTGGCAAACTCCTCTGCTCAGCCGCATTTGTTGGCCAACGTGTGTTCTTCACTGCCTCAATCTTTGACTGAGCTGCTCCTCTGCCATTTTTGGACAGTACATGATCCATTAATTCCAGCTGTGACATCCGGAACGGGCACTTTTTGCTGTTGACTATCAGCTGTCTCTCTTGCAGTCATTACAGGACTTGGTGCAGTCTTTCATCATGCAGTTGAATGGTCTCACCAGAAACAATGATGTCATCTGATATGTTGTGCACTAAAGGGATGCCTTGTAGAACTTGACTGATGATGTGTTGATATATCTCAGGTGCGGATGATATTCCAAACATCAGCCTCTTGTAACGCCACAACCCTGTGTGTGAGACAAACGTGGGGAGCGACCTGGACTCCGGTGTCAATTCTATCAGATGATATCCCCACTTCAAATCCAACTTTGAAAAAACTGTGGCTCCCGTCCTGTCCTCCAGTATTTAATCTATGATGGGGATAGGGTGCCGTCCACGCACTATGGCTTCATTTGCTCTGCGCATGCCCACACACAGTCTTGGCTCTTTCTTCCCATGTACAACAACGAGCGGCGAAACCCATGGTGTTGGTCCGCTCACTCTCTCGATGACGTCCATCTCCTCAAGTTGTTTGAGTTTTTCATCCACCTGTTTCCTTACACTGAATGGTATTTGGCGAACAGGCTGGGCTAACGACTTCACACTGCTGTCCACATGCAGCCCCAGCTGAAAATCTTTCAGTTTTCCAAGGCCATGAAAACAGTCTTTGTATTTCTCCTCCAAGTCAGCCGTGAAAACTGCTGTGTCTGTTGGTTGAACAGTATTCACTTGTTCCACAGGACCGATACGAAGCAATCCCAACTGTACAGCAGTCTTTCTCCCCAGCACACACATCCGTGCTTCTTTAATCACTTGGATTTTTGCAGTGACAGTTTCAGATTTTCCATTTGCTTTAAAATCAGCCACGAAAATCCCTTTCACATAGTAGTGGTGTCGTCAAACCGAATGGATAGACTTGCTTCTCTGGGCACTGTAGTATGATGTCCCTTTTTGACTTCAGTTGTTTGAACTTGGTCTCAGTCACGATATTACATGTAGCCCCTGAGTCTATCAACATTTCCACTGGCTGCTCATTCACCAGTACTGTTAGTGTTCCATCCTCAACACTATCAATAACTGTGAATACCTAGTCATCTTCATTGTCACTGGATTGTCTGTGTGTGTCTGTGGTCGTTAATTATGTGTTTTCTTCGTTCTACACATTACAGTAAAAATGTCCTTCTTTGTCATAGTTATTGCATCTTTTTTTTTGTCACTGTGCACTCACGACTTAAATGACCATCACGTCCACACCGGAAGCATTTCATTCCGTGCTCATCACGTGGTGACTGATTCTGAGTTGTGGAGTCTCTGGGTCTTACTCCTCCCTCTCACAGGTCTCTTCTCCACAGCATTGACAGTCAATTTTCGCATTCTTGCAGCCTGGTGATCTGCTACCTCTATTGTCCGTGCAATATCCAAGAGCCTTGGAAGTTTAAGGTATTTCTCCCGCAATAGCCGTCGGCGCAGCGTGTTTGAAATGCACTTGCCAATAACTTGGTCACGGATAAAATCATCCTTGTTATCCCCAAACTCACACGTTGCTGCCATCTTCTTTAATCGGCTCACAAAACTGTCCATAGACTCCTCTTGTGCTTGTTCTACTTGTCTAAACATATGTCTCTCATAGGGAATGTTCTTCTGAGGCGTGAAGTATGCATTTAATTCGTCTACCGCTCCGTCGTAGTCGGCATCATTTCCAGTGCCCTCCGACGTGAAGAATGTCCTGAACCTCGGGTCCTGCTAAATTAAGCAGTAGAGCCCTTTTCCGCGATGCTTCGCAGATTCCTGATGCGGCTAAATAGAGCTTGAAACTATTTATCCACTTCTCCCAGCGAACACCGACATTAGCCGACTCACTCAGCACATCAAAGGGACCGACCACCGGTAAACCCAACGACATGCTTGCTTCGTTGTCCTCTTTTTCCTCCCCTTGACGGACCAAACTTCACTTCATGCACCCTCAACAGTTTGTGCAAACTAAAACTTTCTGTTTAAAATCCTTGTCGCCATTTGTAGTGTTTTAAACTGTATTAACGCTAAGGATATTAACACCGGGACCGTTTCACGTGCTGCTTTATTACTCCACTTCCAGTAACTAACAACTGCGCATGACTGAATGTCAACACGCATCTAACTTGGGATGCCATACACTACAGCACCCTATCATTTTCAGTCCCATATCAATAATGTCACTCGTAGTCTAAGTAAGTAGTCTAATCGGGATCGCTTTGAACTCACTTTATTTGTTAAAGTATTTCGGTATGGTAACTATGAAGCAAAAGGAGGGGAATTGTATGGACACGCGTGTGAGCGACAAACAGCAGGCCTCTCTACCTAACTCCCTAGTATGGACTGCCGGATGTTACTGATTTCGTTGGCTCCAGGCCCTGCTTTAATACCGAGTAGGCGTGTCCTATGTTTCGTATTGGCTCCACCCTCCTCACCTGTCTAAAGGTGCTGCCATCTGTGGCTGGAATAGTTATTGCAGCTTATATGTCCTGCCCACCTTGTGGCTATGTATAGTAATTACAGTTTATGTGTTTGATCCTACTTCCTAGTGGCTATGTATGGTAATTACAGCTTATGTGTTCGATCCTACTTCCTAGTGACTATGTATGGTAATTACAGCTTATGTGTTTAAAATACATAACAGTCAGCATACTTCCATCTACGTAACATCTCTCGCCTGCGCCCATCTCTCTCCCCTAACAGTGCTGAGACTGTGGTTCACACCCTGGTCGCATTGTATTTGGACTACTGCAACTCTCTCCTCTTTGGTTTACCTGCTAAGTCCATACATAAATTACAACTGGTACAAAACTCTGCAGCCCGTATCATTACTAAAACCCTCTCCATCAGTCTCATAACACTTATCCTGCAGCAAACTCCATTGCCCCCCATTAAATATCGCATCATTTACAAGATCCTGCTTCTCACTTTCAAGGCCATCAACAATCTTGCCCCTCATTATCTTACCGAGCTCCTCCATATCAAGACACCCACCCGTTCTCTCAGATCCGCTTCCTCCATCCAGCTCACCCACCCACCTGCTCGCCTGATTACCATGGGGTCAAGAGCATTCAGTCGCTCAGCCCCCCACCTCTGGAACTCTCTGCCTCATGAGATCCAACACTCAAGTTCGATTATCACTTTCAAATCTCACCTGAAAACTAATCTATCCAGACAAGCCTACTCCCTTTAAGTCAGTTGCATTCTTGGGACTAGAATGACCCAACTCTTTTCTCTCGTACACTGTTCTATTATATTGTTGTTGTTGTTGTTTTTTTGCTTGCTCTTAATAATGTTTGATTTTGTAAGGTGACCTTGAGTGTCAAGAAAGGCGCCCATAAATAAAATGCATTATTATTATTATTATTATTATTATTATTACAGACGAACAATCTGCTTCTGGAAGCGGTCGGGGGGGCAGCGGTTTCTCGTTAGGACGCAATCCGGCGCCCGGACAGAGAAGCGCTGCTAGGGGGGGCTCCAGGCGAGGCTGGCCGAATAAATCCGCCATCCAGCGTGGCTTCTCGTTCGGGATGACCGTGGCGGTGGAAGCCCTGGAACGGGAGAACTCTCACTCGGAGTCAGAAACACACGCCAGGTGCTCGTCACCCGGCGTCAGAGAAGCGGGACAAGAGGAACACTGAGGCCCTGAAAAGGGCCCAGCTCTAATAGGAGCGCTCGTAAATGGCCCTGAAAAGGGCTGTTTTTTTCGTCGCCTCGCCCATGCCGCTGCCACAAGGTTCTTTTTCTGAAGAAGTCATAATTTTCTTGGTGTTGATCATACGAAGCTGAAAGAAAAGGGAGGATGAGCGGCAGTATGCGCCGCCTTATATACACGGTGCCGTGGGAAATGTGGGCGGTGCCCACGTTGATTGGTGCATAATAGAAACTTTCACAGGAGAAGCCCATAAGGCGAAGCCTACATGAAATAGAACTTTTGGCATCAATTTCACTCAATATAAATCCCAACCTAATTTTGGCTCATACTGTCTCTCCAACAAGTGGATATATTTAACAAGTACTATGCAGTTAGGTGAGTTTATTAGTCCAGATTAACTAGTAATATATTATATTATGTACTATCTCTTCTAAGTAAAAAGTGATTTTATCTTTCTATTTCTGATTTGAGTGAATTTATTATTTTCTGTCACGCTTTGATGGCGAGTAGCCCTCTCGTGTCATCTGTCAGCACGTAGCCTTTTGCCATCTGGCCTTGGCACGGTTTGTTGGGTACCTGACACCGGCACAGTATCCAGGACAGCAGCACAGGCCACTTGACTTCTTACAAGCGCAGGGAGAAGGATTGTCTGACCTTTTCTTGTGCACCCGGATGCTAACGGATAAGCTGACAGTCATGCCGTTAGCTAAGATATAAACAAAACGTTGGGTAGAAATCCAACGGCAACAACAACAACAGCCTTTCAAATGTGCAAAAAGTTGCTGTGACTTTGGGAAAAAGGTTTGCTTACAAACAAGGAAAATACAATTGGGTCATAGAGAAGCAATTATGTGAAATATTATAATATGATTCTTTGTGTATTTAAATATTCTGGACGTAGAAGAGTATGTGTGTGTTTTAATCAATAAAAGCCTTCGATTGAAGCACCTAGTCTCCCTTATGTGAGCTGCATCATTCAGCTCCCAAGTGTCTACCAATAGCGTTGGACGTCGGTTGAGGGTATCCTCTGGTATATAGAGAGAAGAGGCCATGATTGGTATATCCCTGTGGCCCCGAGAGAATCATCCACAGTATAGGTTCAGAGAATTAATTAAACCAATCCTGATTAATTAGACCAGATATTTTTCTTAAAGATATATTGAAAGATTGATCCAAATGATAGTGATTAGCCACTCTGCTGTGATCTGGATACAAAACGAAAGCACGTTTGGGATCATTTAATTGAATATACTAAAACATTCAGATTCAGAGCCCTTGGATAGACTGTGAATTAAGCCTACCACATTGCATTAAACCAACAACTATGTACTAGTGTGAGCTTCTCCAACCACTGCTTGGAGGCAGTTTGGGAAGCCAAGGAAGAACGAGTTCATTCGATTTGTTGATTTTTGGGGCTTTTTGGGCTTCTTTTTTTTGGGGGCTTTTGACAGTGGTTTCAATTACATTGTAAAATGAATGGAAGACAATGAACATTTTAGGATCAAACAGGTGAACCAAATAGAAGCGGTGTGGATGCTTTCTGTTTGGCAGGTGGCCGCCACCCAGCTACAGCTTTGACTCTGACGATAATAACCTGCAAAACGGCACCCCTCTCCCTCAAGAGCAACAGGGACATTTAACAGCAACAGCCTGCAGTGAATTAACGCTCTCGCTGTCCTCCCAACTGCTATTGCTCCAATTAGAACACAATCAATTTGTCGCGATTTCAATTGAAACATTTGAAAGCTTTATATAATAATACAATCAAATAGGTAAACGGTACCGGTACTTTCAATACCAGTTCTACATATGTCTATGTCTAATGCCTTCTTGTGTGGTCTTTCAGCACAAAGTAAGTTGAATAACATTCACAAAGCTTTCTCTGTGCGGTTGATATTCCTCTCTGTGCACCAAGTCTCATGCTGATAGCAACTATTGTTGTTCCAAGTGAATTGTCACGCTATCACAAACGCTGCAACCATAATCAACTGATACTGTTATTCCCTACAAAGCTTTCAATAACCACACATGCAGCTTCCTAAGAACCACTTACACATACCAGAGAGCAGACATCAAACACTTGTTGGTTTATGTTCAGACATAGTGTGATTATGAGATAATGTGGGCGTCTTCTTTCCTTCCTTCCCTTTACTTTCTTGAGATTGCCCTTGGATTCTATTTCACTCTCGACTGAGATTTCTGTGAGAAGAAATTAGTGTTTTTCATGTGTCTTTTTGGGGTCTGAGGGGTCATGCGTTATTTGGCTAAATCTCAGCGCTCAGCAGCGGTGTGCCAGCGAGCCTTTGATCCAGAGCTGTTTGATGAGAGATATTGCCAGAATTCCTCCGACACAGGGAGGCCCACAACAACATCCCCACCACCTCCACTCACCACATGTGGAGTTCTGTCTAGATTAAAAAGAGAAAATGTAAAGCAATAGAAGCGGATAGTCTGGGGCTGGGGTAGGGGTGTTCAACCAGATTGACCGTGACATGATTTACGGACTTGTTCCATTTCATTTTCAGATTTTCTCTTTCTGCCGCACTCTCTTCTCCAACTCTGTCTCTGTCACACATAAGGTTGTGTGTCTCTATCATCTTGCTCTTCTTTGCTCACGCACATAGGATTGAAGGTTAGCACATACATAGGCAGAAATGGCCAAGCGTGCGCGCAACACATACACACAGAAACACACACGCACAACCACACACAAACGCGCCCATGCACACATACACACGAAAAGGCACTCAGAGAACATTAATAATGATCAGCGCCGGTGTGACTTTTTGAGAGGTCAAACTCAACCCTGACACCAAACCGGAGCTGGGCGAGCGGATGAAAGTGGGTTCCCAAAAGGTCCATTGTACTCACACGGAGGCCGGTTGACATTTAGAAACACTAATAACCTGCTAATGATGCAGTATTTTCATAGAGTTAACCCTGCCAGGGTTCACAGGTACCGCACTGCTTTTTCCATTTGCCCTCTATGGTAAAGTCAAGTGTTTAATCAACGTCTGATTTAACCTGGGACAAGAGGTGTCAGTGGATTTGATGATTCACATGATTCGATTTAGATCCTGTGTTTTTTTCATCTCCTTTTGTCTAAGCTGAAAGCTAGGTGAGGTGTAAAAGGCTGGCAGTGACCTGGTGTCCATGTACATCATACATACAGCTTCATTAGTAAACACACATTTTTCCTTGAATTATACCATGAGATAAACATTAACTTTATCTCCTACAGATCGAATTAGCATATCATCATCTCCAGTTGAAGAGGTGTTGAGGTAAGGATAACATATTTTGGGGTTAACATTTCAGTGTTTCCACCTCTCCTGGCAGGCATGTTTTGGTCACTTTTGCCTGATCCAATCTAATTCTGACGGATCACATTCCTCCACCCATTTTGTGTGGCACAGATAAACCTTTTATGAATTCTTGCCATATTATTAAAGAAACGCTTCTCTAAATGCCAGACATTCAACAACATGATGCCTACATTTTCACCTCATATGAGTTATACCTCATAGGATCTATAATCATATGGCATCATAATCAGGTGGCATCATGGCACCATATACATACAAAGTCTGGGCAAGATGTTTTTGCACTCTATCTCTCTCTCTGGTTTTAAACAATTTTTCATAGTCCATACAACATGTTTCGGCACCACACCTTTGGACGTGGCTTTAAGGAAGGAGCTAGTGGTGATATCATTTAGTTAGCAACATAAGGGACTTGCCAATTCTGCACTTTGTGGGAGGGACAGCGACTAACAAAGTCGCTGTGTGGGAGTGAGCGACAAAGGTGAGAACTGAGAATAAAATTGTTTTTTAATTCGGATTCAGAAGTAGAGGCATCTCCACAAGGGAAAAGTAGCTCTGCTTTTCATGGAGGTTGAAGAAACTACAAATTTCAATGTACTTCTTGGGGAACCTTTTCATATTTGCTTTGCAAGGGCTAAATTGTGTGACATAAAAGGAAGTATTTGATAGTGCTTTAAAGGAATAGCAAGTATGCCAACCACGTATTGTCAAGGAAAATATTCACTGGCCCTGCCGCCAACCACCTTTGGGTTTGTCAATGAAATTGCACTTTACAGATTTCTTCGCAGTGGAATTTACTAAAATGTCCTGCTCCTGACTCCAAAACTGTGATATTCTAAAACTTATTTACAAGAAGTAAGGGTAGAGCCCACAGAAGTAGCACACTTCCAATTAGTAAAAAACAACAAAAAATGCACTTGAGCCAAGACCCTTAAGACAACTACCTGTTTTTTTCTCTCCCTTCTCTCCATTTAATTTATATTTCCTTTAGGCCAGGAACTGTATTATGGGAGTGATTTAATATCCGAGAGGAGGGAGGGATCTGGATTTTCATAATCGTATGATAAGGAAAGGGATTAATAATAAAGAAGGGATTAAGTCGCTTGATCTGCCAATATGGTGGACTGAAAGGTACCAGTCCCTAGGAGGTGATATGTTCTCCTCCGTGGACAAACCCTTAGTGGGAACCCAAATACACTTGTGTGGGAAACTTAATTTGCTTTCCATGTTATGATTGCTGACCCCCAGAGCACTCTATTCCACACAAGTGCAATCTGACACCCTTTAAGTCCTTCAGCGCTTGACCAGAAGTCTCACTATTTATATATACAAAACACATAATCATTAAATCTACACAGCCACTGAATTCATACTCAGGTTAGGCAGATATGCAGGAACACAGACTTCTCTTATGAGATTGGTTGTTTGCTTAGCCTTGCCTCTAAACAATATCATGTCGACAGTTAGAAGTCTGTAATCTGTTAACCTTTTGACTTTACAAAAAACATGCATAATATCCGTAAGAGAAATACAAACACAAATGTTGATGCTTAGATGACCCTTGGAGGTTCTGGCTTCCATCCCTCCCTCACAGCACTAACTAAATAGCACAAGGAATGAAGCACAAGGTTTTATACTGAGGATTATTTTATTTAGAAGCATTTGGAAGGGTTAATGTCAGAGTTGTGTAATGCAGCAGCAACACCGACGTTTTTCTAGTTACGGGGTCAAGACCAACGCCAGGCTAGATGGAATGGTCTTAACCAGCACCCTGAGTAAGCTGGAGGCTCAAGGTCAAAAAGTAAACCCCATAGTAGTCAATGCTTGTCAAGGACTGGACTCTGTTTGTGGTGGAGCCCAACGGAGGTCTCTCGGCGTGGAACTTTAAGGCTGTCCCCCCTCCTGGCGGATCCCCATGTTGTCCTCGTTTGCACCATCTCTTCACGTGCTCTGTATTTACCGACCACCTTATAGTGCAGTAGACCTCAAGAACTGATCTTTATCATGGCTAGCAGTCAAAAGAGAGGATTGGATGGATATATTGTGGTATCCCTCGGACTTGAGCTGCACCTTGGGATTGGCTTCTCACCCTCCAGCAATGCTATGGGCCACAGCACCTTTGAATAAAACCATGAGGTAAAGGAACCAATTAACTGCATGGGGAGGAGCTACTTACGTCACAGAGAACATGATGTCAAACTGCTTGTGTTTACATGGATGTGATCAGTCGCTCATTCACCAAAGTAGAGGATCAATAAAAAGGTTATTACACTTATAAATTGACACCATGTCTAAAGATTCAAATCTGCAAACATTCACACCAATCCCGATACATCTGTGTGTGGTAAGGTAATGTTATCTTGAGGTCCAATTGAGGTTCACTCCAGGTGTTGAAGTTGCATTCAGGGATTTAATTTACAAATACTGCAGCACAGACGAAAAAGAACGATGACAGAAACGAACATGAAACAGAATACATATTAATCACATATTAACACTGGCATAGGTGCCCTAGCTCTTGGCTTTTCTAACCCATTGGGTTAAATCCACCTCTTAACACGCATCCCAAGCATAACCAGCCAAAACAGAGAACTAAGTTGTATTATATTCTCATAACATAATAACAATGCATTACAACTTAATTCAGATCTTATTGACATTATTAAAATAGGTATTTCAACATCACCTTCAAATACCCCTCTGCCTTTAATGAGATGGCCTACCCCGGAACTATCCCTGCCCTTTAACGCTGGAGAACTCTGGTAGGCGAATGAATAAAAGGTTGGGAATGACTTAGGAGGTTAGGGACAAGGGGTGCTGAGCTCCGGACGAGGCAGTGACGGGGAGCGAGATATGTTCAAGAGGCAATCAAACAGTGCAAGATGGACATGGTTATGGCCTACAGTAACCTGTGTTACAGAATGACTAAAAAAGTTATATCCAAACAAACCGTGTGGTGCAATGTGCGAATAAAAGCAGGGTTGCTACAATATCTTCAGATGAAGCAATTTTTGAGGGAGAGGGGAGAAACAAATGCACAATATATTCTCAAGATGTATATTTATTGTGAAAGTGTTGTATTGGATATTGTATTTGCCCTTACAGGGAATAACAAACAATCAATACATCAAAAATAAGATGTTGTGAATTGTAATATCTAATGCTAGGGAGGTCTACATTTTTAAGTATCACAATTTCATTGTTTGAGTGTGTGTGTTTGTGTGTGTGTGTGTGTGTGTGTGTGTGTGTGTGTGTGTGTGTGTGTGTTTACATCCGCCACAGCCTTAGAGCTGGTTCAACATTAAGGTCGTTGAATTGTGTACACAGTCACGCTGATCCTGCTCTTTGGGAGGTGAGGGGTCAACCAGGGGTGACCAGCACTTAGTAAATGGTAAATGGACTGCATTTATATAGCGCTTTTATCCAAAGCGCTTTACAATATTGCCTAACATTCACCCATTCATGCACACATTCACACCCGACGGCAGAGTCAACCATGCAAGGCGGCAGGCAGCTCGTCGGGAGCTCTTAGGGTTAGGTGCCTTGCTCAGGGGCACCCCGACACTAGGAGGACAGCTAGCAGGACCCGGGGATTGAAAAAAAAAATGCCACGTTACATAAATTATTTACAGCAGAGGCCAAAGTGTAACAATGCCAGAGTTTCTTGTTGCCAGAGTTTAACAGTTGCCAGAATTGTATTGTTCATTCTGCGATGATAGGCTCCCTAAGAGTCTGTTTATTGAGTATACGATCGACCACTCCTTCTTATTGGTTAAAATCAGTTTCGCCTTTTTGAAAATAGGCACACACTTTTGTGTCTAAAATGTAGACCCCATGATGCTGTTAACGCTTGAGTATGACTTTGCACTAAATTGGAACTGCACGTATCATCATCATCATCATCATCATCATCATCATCATCATCATCATCTTTGTAGTTTTTTTTATCCAGGCTGAAATTATTCCTCTCCCGAGGGTGGGGCCTGTCTGACTCGTCGTAAACGTCCTCTCCACACAGAGCGGTTCAGGGCGTCTGTGGAATCCATGCCCAGCCTCGCTCGATCCTGCCGCACTACCTCTTCCCAGTAGCCCGTAGTGACCCTAAATTTCAAACTACTGGTGTATGACCACACCCATAATTTATATATTATTTTTATTATATACATTAATTATATTGTATTATATATATATATATATATATATATATATATATATATATATATATATATATATATATATATATATATATATATATATATATATATATATATGCTTCACATCACTCACACCCGTGGTCCATAAATCCCCTTGTCCTGTGTGCACACAAAAAAAAAGTAGACATGGGAAACAAAAAACTACCTTTCTCTTTGAGCAACAACAAGCCATTGTTTTTTTCTTACCATGCTCGGGAGGAAGTGATCCCCTGTCCTTCGTTTGTTGGATAATGTTGTCCAGTGCTGTCCATGTCCAGTCTGTCTGGGCCAAGTTGTTTGATGGCTAACATGTCTTCCAATTTAAATTTCTCAAATGTTTTATTTGAACAGAAACTACAACACTGTTAATCACAGGTGCAACACCACTCGCCATATCTGCATCTGATATAGAAATGACGAAAGATGCTGGCAGAGTAATTTGAGTTAAAACAACATTTCTGGAATGTGACCATGGGGCAGACTACTTTACAACCATATAGGCGTCTTTCAGAGCAGATTGCAATTCTTATTGCAGCCTGCAGGGTTATGCGATGAACATACGGAGGAACGCGGTCGCTGGGCTGCCCTGCCCCAACATTGCATGACATGTTAAATTCAACTAGAATTGCCACCATCATCAAAACTTGATGTCAACAGATCAAAAATAGTTGGAAATCCTACAGAAACTATCTATAGTTAATGTGACAATCAAAATACTAAAAATAGACTTGTAGCAATGATTTACTGAGAAACACATTTTTTGTTTGCAGGCTTTTGCAAGTAGTTCGCTGCCCCACCTGCCCATATGGACGGCACGTGCATGCCTCCTCCCACGTCTTTTCCGTTCTTCCTGGTCTCTTTTCAGAGGGTACCTCCAGTTTTCTCCAAAGCGAGATCCAGCCAGTGATGCGCTCAATGTGGCCCGAAACCATCTCAGGCTGTTTTCTTTGCAGCACTACGTCTATGTCCTGGATGCCAAGCATTTTGAGGAGAGAGTCTGAGCTGACCTCATCTCTGGCTTTGATATTACATATCCAGCGGATCATGGCGCGGTCGTTGTGGCGGAGGCGATTCAAAGGCTCGAAAGCTGTGTACACACGGCCCCAGGATGTCAGAGGTAGATGTCGATTTGTGAGCAATGGAACGAGTTGGCGGGTTACGGCTGCGAGCCCAAAGCCGCCCCCCGCAGAGAGCATGTCACCCAGGTAACAAGACTCTGGGACGACCTCCAGCCACTCCTCGCCAATCCTCACCACTTCCATTGGTCTTCTGTCAATAGGACGCGCTGTGCCCAGACAGCGAGCACACTTGTAGTCTGGGTCGGGGCGAAGAGGTCCCTTGATGCCACTTCATTTTTTGTGGACCCAGAGAGAGTAGCCACCACAGAAGATTGCGTTTCTGCCTGTTCCTGTAAAACAGACAGCACACGGGTGCGTCCCGGACTTCTTCAGCAGGTCCATGTTCGCTTCTGACACCATGTTCTTTGTTTTTCCCATGTTGACTTGCAGGCCCCTTTTCTCCATTACCGGCTTCCACATCTGCACCTCCACCTGCAGCTCCTCCAGAGAGTCAGCGATGGCCACCATGTCGTCCGCGTACAGTAGCTCCCATGGACATGGATAACTAAAACGTATGGAAAAATGTCAGCTGAAAATATATCAAAGCAGGTTTTGGAGAAGTTTTGGGCGAAAAAGGATTTAATTTCTTCCAGGATCAATCAAAAGGAACTACATTACACTATGGAGGGGTATACTCAAAACTTTAAAATACACGCAGAAGGTAACAAGCTTAATTTCAGTTGGTATTCTGGCCTGCCGCCCAGTCGCGTTTACATGGACACTTCTCCAATTAGATATCTAATCGGAATAGGTCTATTCCTATCATGCGATCCGAATGTACTGTATATATGGCATTTACAAAAGTGGTAAGCGTACGTTTGTATGTCGCACACCTGACACATCTGGACAGGCGGCAACATTTTTATGTATTTGATTTTAATGAAAGCCCAGCAGGAGAGAGCTTTTCTCTGCCTGCTCCTTCAATTAAGAAGGAGGACAGCACAGCAATGTCAGTTTCTCGTCCGTTCTTTATATCTACCCCCTCCTCCACCACAAACAATACTGCCGCAAACAGTGCTGTTATGCAAGGGATAACGTCATTATAGGGAAAATAAGACTCGACAGGTAGAACCAGACCATGACATGGGGGCCGGTGTTTTGCTTCGCCCTGAAGGGTATTGTTTTCGATAGTGACCGGCGACGTTCTATACATTATCCCGCTTATTACATGGCTACTTGCCAAAACAAAAAAATATCTTATATCTTACAATAACGATTCGTTGTGTTCATCAGCAGAGAACTAGTCTACCAATGACGTCGACGTCGCTTAGCAACCGGACACGCTGGGTTTGATAAATTACCGGACTTCTTGCGGAGTGATAAGAAAGACGTGAATCAGGCAAAAAAATCCAGCGGTGAAGTTCGGTGTGCATAAAAGTACAGACAGACCAATTACGAACTACTGCAGCTGCTGATGCCATCTCTCCAAGTTAAAATGTAGCCGCACCCACCCCAAACCAATCGGAATAAGTGTATACATGTCGATTATGGCGGACTACACCACCACTTCTATTCCGCATGGAATTATATTCCGATCAGAGAATCGTATTCCGATTGAGGCGTATATATAATAATTGTTTATTCCGTTCTTCCGATTCTAATTGGATCAGAAGTGTCCATGTAAACGTGGCTAGTCTGATCCACATTACACACTTTATATTGTCACGTTGTGGCTTGGGAAAAGGGACGAAATATACCCCATTCTGCAGCCTCTCGGGATAGCGACAGTCCGTGTTACATTTACCCGAAGCACATCGTTTGACCATGTTTATTTTTTTTACACAAACAACATAAATCCACCATTAAATTGTTATATTATGCCTCCTCCCTGTGATTTTCAATGGAGATGTCCGAGGCGATGCCCGAGTATAGTTGAGGCTGGAATGTCATTGGCTCATCTGCGTTCTAAGGGCAGAGCTTAGCGACAGGTCAGTCCCATCATCTGCAAATGCATTATTGCCATTCAGCGCACTTGTCGCCATCAAAACAATAGCGCGCAACAGAAGGGAGGTGAACGACTTAGACTTGGCTGTCACTCATATTACCTGACATTCCAGCCCTGAATGTGGGTATGCAAGCCCAAGGTTTACATTAATGAATGTAGGCCTATTAATGCCATGCACTTTCAGCTATGAAAATAATACATTTATTAAATAAAGGCACAAAAAATTGAAATGTATGATTTTCCTTTAATAGCTTCTGGGGAAAAGGGGATGGGGGGCACAAATTCCATAAGAGGTGAATTATGGGGGCCCTGGAGAAAAAAGGTTGAGAACCACTGCTCTTGACCATAGTAGTTGCTTTTTCAGAGACAGGTGAATGGTTGGACGAATTATTGTATGATTACAATGTACATTGCAGGGTTACAGTGCAAATGTGTGACCATCATAATTGGTCACAAAAAACAAGAGTCTCAGCAATGTCATGTTTATGATTTCTTGGTGAAGCATACTTAGCTTTCCATTTTTCCTTCAGGATTACCAATGTTTCAGAACTGATCCGAGAACTTAAATAGCGACTCAGCAGATAAAAGTACAAACCCAAATACTTCTCAAAAAACAGTCTTGCCAAGTAGTAGGCTGCCTATCAAGGTCTAAACTGCTCAAAATCTGTTGCCATAAAATCAAATACCATAACTATATTTAGTCTATAACTGGCGAACACACAGTGTCAGTGTCCCCATGCTCTTTCACCTCTTCGCACTTGAACCTGTGGATCGTTGAATGAAATTAAAGGGTAAAAAGGTTTTAGAAAATGATGTTGTGGTTCCCCCTTTTCAGACACGACACCTTTTCACTAACATCATGCTCATCGGAGAGTGGAGTTTCTCTGATGTTCTCAAAAAGACATTGATAGTTAAAGTCGTAGTTTGGCGTCACTCCCGGCCAGTACATTGAAAATGTAGTACCGGGGTTGGAAAGAGGGAATCATCTAGTAGAAGATTATCGGCATAGTTGTGTGTGAATCCATATGTGAGAATGTCTGCAACTGACTGTAGAGGAAACTAGGAGATGAATGGCAGACAAGGCTGTGCTCTGTTTACAGGTTCCCAGGCAGTGGGGTGTAGATAGAAAGACAAGATGTGACAAATACCTGAGCACTTGACCTCTGCCCCCCAGTGACACTTCCACGTGCGTCATCTCTGCAGGTTCTTCACGCCTCCTTTCTTTCTTCATGGGTCCGCTTCTCTGAAAGAGAATGAGCTGATGAGCCCCAGGTCTATATTTCAGGTCTATTTTTCCATTCCATTATTTGCACAGATTAATGTGGTTGATGGTATCAGGGACAGCGTGGCCGGCTAAGCTGTGTCTAATGGGCTCTGCTCCATGCGCACCCTCACCAATTATCCACTGTAAATAGTATCTACGCTTTCGCCGCAGGCTTTGTTTATTCAATTCTATTCACTTCATAGCCGCATGATTATGATTAAAGCAAATAAAACAGGCCGGCTAGAGAGAGCCGGGCCTCTGTATTGCATCAAAGCGTGCCATGCCGACGCACGCGGGTAAACACTGAATCTCACTGACATTACAACACATCAGCAGACATTTCTCACCGTTTCTTTATTGACAAAATGGTAGCACAAATTAGACGCAGTGACCTCTGTCTAGCGAATGGCACAGACTTTGGGAGTTAGGCGAGAAGAGGGCCATTGTTTTGCAGCAACACTTGAGAAACCAGTCCCAGAGCCATGCCGGATGTGCACTGTGCGGAGGTGTGGCGTGAGGCAGCAGGAAAAGCCCAGGGGTCAAGCCTCGCCATGGGGCCGGGGATTATGGGTATGAAACCCCATGCAATCAGGGTTGAATAGTGACCTAAAGGAAAGCAGTCTACGCTCCAAACTTATCTTCAATATTATTCACTCGGATGCTATTGAGCTTGTATGTAATGCTGTTCACCTTGGACTATTCATAATCCAATACAGAAGCCCTAGTTCGGCTGTCCAGGGATTGAAATGAACAGGTGGTGTGAGTAAGGACATGCTTACATGTGGAACAATACACTTTGCTTGAATGTTTTTCTGTTGGATATTATAGAGATGGTATGCTAGTGTTTTAATGTGCAAGAGACTGGATAAAAGGAATGTGGATGGACGGGGTGAGGGTGGTACATTCTCCAAGACACAAAAAGCCTCAGTGAAGTTGGAGTCGAGTATATCGTTAATCAGTTCCTATGCCGCTTATTTGAATTCACGGTAGGTGTGCAGAAAGCAGAAGAGATTACTATAAAAGGGTTTTTAATATTTGTTTTAAGGCTGTGATTTGTTAACAAGCAACTATTGTGAGTGAACCTTACACACTACTCATACAATGTTGGAAAAACCACACAGAGTGATGAGCTTTAAAATTAAAACATATCCTTTTCAGGTTTTCACAGTCAAACGCAAACCACCAACACGGTAATCTTTGGAAACTATGAGGAACTTCACTGCAGCCGTGAATTTCTAGACACAGTTTTGCATCAATCCAGATGGTTCTCCTGGTCCGCTGATGCATAGGTGCAGATTCTGCTTACGGCACCAAAAAAAAAGCAGAAAACAGATGACCACGCTAAGGGCCATCATCAGAGCCATAGCACATTGCAACTGACACAAAGTCAGAAGCTGAAAATCTCAATATAGACAGGGCTAAATCTTTCATGAGTGGATCATCTCTTATTCATAGCAACTCTCTATTCCTCATTTTCTTCTGTTTTTTACGATTGAGGTAGTGTGACAGACGGAGGTGACGCTAGCCGCCGCCTGCCACTCGTCCTCCAATGTCAGTTTAACCTTGAGCGAGCGCATCATTTATAAAGTGTGAACATGTGCTACCAGGGTAAGCCCTAGCAAAGGATATAAAACATATGCTCTACTTAAGATACTTAGTACATTTCACTTATTGTTAACTGCTCAGTTCTTTACCTACCCCAATTAAATTATAAGTTTATTTTTAATCATTGTATTAACAATTTACAAATGTAATTTACATTTTCTTTCTTTTTCACACGCATTTTGCCTCATCCCCTGTCGTCTCTCTCTGTTGAAGTGGCACACAGGGGCCTCAGTGATGCAGAGGCCTGGGGGCCAGGCCTCTGGTGAGGGCCACAAGAAGTCGCATGTTAAGCTCTTCATACCTCGTTCAGCCATACATATGCGTGGGCATGGACATTATGGACACACACACACACACACACCAACATGCACACACACTACCTGGCTGCCATTCCCTGTCTTATTTATGTTCCCACCACTAAACTGTGCTTCAACAAGCTATTGCATCAGGTAATTCAAAATGTCCTTAGCATTTTTACTAAAATGAAAAAGACGTGGCCACAGATATATCAGCTTGCAGAGAGAGTGTCTCTCTGTGTCTCTTTATTCCCATTTTAACTAATATGTTGCTCTCTGGTCCCTAGGTTATCATCCCAGTGTGACCGCTTAGTTTCTGCCAGAAAATTGTATTATTCTGCATCTGCAGTTCTCTCCATGAGAGAACCGAGCAAAACATACAAGCAAACGTTGCTTATAATTTTTGTGACTATGCAAAAGTTTTCCCTTCACTATTCACGCTGGATCTTTATGTCAGTTTGAGCATGTTTAGCGTCATACAGCTGAACAGATTCTAAATGGGAGGTAGAAGCCTTGGTGTTTGTATATCTGGTACACCTTACCTGTAGAGCTGATTGGATTTCCCAACACAGTTCAGACTAAATTACATAGGATACCATCTGGTGTCACCAATACATACAATCTCAATATGTATGTAATGCATTTAATTTATTCTGTCAGGAATCACCCATAGATGTAATCATTTATTGCATAAAATCGTAATCAAAGTTAGTTAGGCAGTATGGTTCCACTCCTTTCTTGTGTTCCCTGCTGTAGGATTTAAAGAATGACATACAGATGTAAGATACAGAATACCAACAGCATACTAAAATTTGACAACTGGCAGGGAGCACGATACAATCCCAGAATGTTCAATCCTCTGTTCAATCCTCTGTTCAGAAATACTTATAACTCAGACAGCAACACCCAACATTTTACAGATTTAGCATGTGATGGCCACAACCCAAGTTTCTGTTTAGAAGTGCTCACACTTCAACCAACCGCTCTCTATTGTTTATCAGCAACATTATAACGTTATAATTACTATAGCTTAAAGGGGAACTATGCAACTTTTTTGGCTTAATTTACCTTAACATAACAGGTTCAGAGTCATTGTGATGGTTCTATAACACTTTATGGTTAGATTGGTCGCTATTTCGATTCTCCCTAGCGCATCTTGGCGGAAAAAGGGAATATGCAAGTTTCTGCCGGCGACCCGTCACCCACTCTCGTGGGAGTCTCGGGTCTCGCAAAGCACCGAATTGCTTTATGGCACTTACAGACCCACAAACACGGAACCGGCTCGATATAAACACAAGTAGCGAAGGGATTGTTACATTCATCATGGATCAGCCAACTAAAAAGAGACAGAGAAACCCAATGTCGGAGAGAGAAAGGGGAGGCTGACCGACAGAGAGGCCAGACACGAGTAAACGTTGGGCGAGCTTCTCAGGAATAGCGTGAAGGGAAAGATAAAGAAGACTGCAAATCGGATGCCGACTTGCCATGGCCGTGTTGCTCTTGAAATTGTAAGTACCCTTGGGTGGACTTTGTCCTCTTTGTAAAAATGTGTTTGCTCGACTGTTTTGTTGTGAGCCCTGTATGTTTTTAGCTTGCTTGCTTGCTGGGGTGTTAGGTACTCGCTACCAAACACGTTTGTTTTCATGGTTGTTTTGCTGTTCGTCTGTCTCGTCCCCCAGATACAATCCCCGAATCCAGGTTCTTGTTTATTTAGATCACTAGACCGCTATTCGAATGTCTCAGATTTTTCTAAGAGTGTATAGCCTATAACATGTGATATGTCCGGCTGGCCATATAATGCAGTACCCTGCACAAGAGCTGCTAGTTAGCACATATTCGTCGGTAACAGAACTGTTACGATACGTGAACCTCCATTATAGCTTTAGCCATGTTATTCCTTTGGTGTAGTTCCCCGCTTGTAAACATGTTTGTAAAAAGATTGCTTTGTATTTTTTCTTAGTTACAAGCATTGGCAAACAGCATTGTTTTGAGGCTTGATGACCCAAGACGGCTCGGCCTGCCTGACCCGGTACAGCCACCACCCACATCCAAACTTGTGCAGGTACAAGTGTCACGAGGAAATCCAGAGAACCCTAAAGAAGATGTGACACAATAGCCGTAAGGCAAAAAACAAACCATGAAGAACTGTCACTTGCATTTCATTCAATATCCAAAATAAATATTTTTCTAACTAAAGTGTGTATTATTGAAGAAATGAAAGGTGGGGCAAACATCTGTTATTTAAAAAAATGGAAACATTTTAAAACCATATACAATTATATTTATTGACAATGTTTATTTGCAGGCATTCACACGTAAACGTAAATGTGTCCCTAATCTTCCAGACACAGCATCTGCCTATGACAACTCTCCTGCGGGGACTAGCAACAGCATACCGTCTTGATCTCTGAATCCATTTCCCTGTAATTCCGTACACAAGTGATGTACTTGAGCAGATACATAAATGTACGATTGCTGCGCAAATTGTTCATGCTATCGTTATGTATTATGTTGACTGATCATTCTGTTCAACAACCAAAGAAAAAAAAATTCTAATCTAGGATATAACATTTCACCGTCAACTATAAAAAAAGATGGGTTTATTGTACCACATACACCCTTTCAAAATGTATAACCTTGTCTACTCTTTATTCCACACACCGCAGCGACACTCGCCTAGGTAAGACGTTATGTTTTTAACATAATGGCTCCGCCGTTGACAAACCCTCCCAGGTTAAACGTTCTGTCTATAGACTATATAAATTGTGATAAAATAAGGGAAGAGACAATTTCGCACCTCGACAAGCAACGGCAGGTCGTTCATTTTGTCATATAAAAAACGTTAAATTCAAACATCGCTTCGACCGGCATATCAACACACAAGTGACGTGATCTTAAAGAGACAGTGTCCATATAACGCAACGGAAACATGTCAATAACACAGTAGGCTATGGTGAATTATGTCTATAGAGTCCACCATAAGACTACACTTTACCCCCCTCCTTGAGCCTCCCGTCTTGCGATATTGATATCCCCCTTCCCCCCTGCGGACTGTTTTAGTTGTTTTATTTTTCTTATGTTTTGTGTGTATGCTATGTGTGACTGTAGGCTACAACTGCCTGTCTTGGCCAGGACACTGAACGAGATGTTTAATCTCAAAGATGATTATTATTTTCAACTAACAAATAGTAGTTGCCTTGCATTTTAAAATGTCAATGCACTTATCGGCCGTGAATAACAATAAAAGCTATTTAATAATTGACTTGCATGCATAGTATACTATACTTTCCATTGAACAATTACCCTTGTTAATTAAAACTAGAGGTCGAGCGCGCGCAATGCACGTGCGAAAACTAATACTAGTCTCCTTTTTAGAAGTCCAATATGAACCTTTTTTCCACTTCAGTCATACAGTCTGTGAGGTTTAGCTTCGTCGTGCAGTATGCAACAGACATTAGTAGCCGGTACCCTGTAGTCCGTCTTCTACGATGACATTGTATTCCATTACACAACACTGATGCTCACCTCTATATTTGCCAACATGTGCATGACCTTGACTTCTGTGCCCGGCCTCCGCGTCCAGAATAAGTGCCCTCTCCTGATGAATATTTCCCAGGGATGAGGATGTTTTTACTGTGTGCTCATGGAGCCAGCCTGTGATGCTACGTGCTCCGGCATCCGAGGCCTGACATGAATCTCAAACAGAGGCTGAGTTAACATGGGGGATCGTCACGTATGTGGAGATGTCCCGTGGCCCAGTAGCTCCCCATTCTTTCTACAGGTTACAGTATAGAAAACATATACATTAATATTGATCATCTTACTTAATGACATCAATGTGGATGCATATCTAGAGAGTGTTTTGACTTGCTCCTTTAAGGGGAAAATACCTCAAGAAATTGGGTGATGGCAAGTTGGCACAAGTTGCATGTAAACCTACTTCTTTGAACTGGCGATGTTAGACTTGGAGGAAGCATGGCAGCTGTTGGTGGGATATATTTAAACGGCATAAGGCCCCCTGGGGAAGGATCCTGAGTGCTGATCATGTCACCGAGCGCTGGTTGATGTCTGCTAGCGCACGCTTGCCCTGTCGTCTCTTCACACAGCCGCCAGCCTGGCTTCACATTGCAACAGAGGTGAGATTAGACTCAGAAAAAAAACACAAAACAATGTTTATTTGTTTATTATCATCGTGCTGCTAGTGGCAACTAAATTACTGAAGGACTCACGACACTTTTTAAAAATATTTTATTGAATAAATTAATTGTTTGTGATATTTGTATATTTTAACTATAGGGAGTGTGTCACTGCTATAACATTCACAAAATGTCATAATATTATTCACTGTTCGCTCACCTGCCCCACTGTCTAAGACAGCTCATTGCTTATGTCATTACTCAACAAAGACATCACATGACCATGCAGTCCCTAATATTAAGACATCATTATGTCCTACAACAAATGAAGCCCGTTTTAAATAATGGCCTTCATCATGGCTTCATGAGCAATGGTTGAAAATCCCACAGACTCTAAACCATGACCATCCAAAGGCAATCCAATCATGTCTGACAATAAACTGAATGATGTGCATCATCTGCACACATTACCATCAATTGCTTGACACCCAGCTTTGGGATTCCGAGAGTTTGTTCCCAAAGGAGCTCAGCTGAGCTGTAAGCAACACTGAGCAAGAGGCCTCACCCCCAACTTTCTCCCTAATGAATGCATCGGTATCCCCTGTGAGCAACTTTGGATAAGAGCAGCTTGAAAATTACTCCTAAATATTAATAGTCATTGCAGAATATGGAGAGATTTCAATTATAAAAAATAAACAATTATTGCATTAATGTCTTGGGGGGGATATGCTGAGCCATCAGAGTTGATTTTGTAAAATTGTGTTCCATTAACAACACAATGTGTTTCTAAGGGTTTATAAAGGATAAATCAACACTATAACACTATAACACTATAATATTTAGACACTATCCCTCCAAAACATTACTTTTAAGTCACAAAAAGAATGGGAGTGGAAAGAATTGGAGCGGGTTAGAGCATTCAAAAACGGGATGGAAGACACTGGTAAAATCATAGGCTTTTACACCAGCTAGTTTTCTTTCTGAATCATGCTATTATTTTAGTAACAGTATTAAAATGGCATAGATTACTATGTTTAAGATAATAGAAAACTAAAAACACAATTTTGGGATGATTTTCAGATGCAGATTCTAAAAATACTTTTTGTGTAAACATGCATATAGGAACCCTTGGATTAGATTTGTTGAGAAATACATGAAATACAAATGTCAAATTCTGGCAAGTCCTTAGTCCAAGAACTAAGTTATTGGGAGCCGAAAGCAACATTGGATTTATATCGGAGTTTACCGTATGGGTGGTTCAAATGATAAATAATCCAGCAGCTGCTATTCCGGTGAGTTTACACTAGAGCTGGAGCCTTACATTTCTATGCAAAGATAATCATTTCTCCTCTTATTTTTTTTTCAGGCTTGGAACAGGCTTGTATTTAGAGGACATTTCAAGGAACGATTATCAAACTAATAATCAATTAAAATCAGCATTAATAATGGTGATTTTATTTGAATATTGCTCTTTTGTTTTGCAATTACATTTTTGTTCCTAATGACAGTTGCCAAAGAAGAGGTAGTAGAAAAGGAAACTCCTTCAATACTTCTTTCTTTAACATGTTCATGACAAGGTCACTGGTGTTAGCCACATGGGGCACATAGAAAGAAAAAGACGCCATAAATAACAATAACCGGTAGGTAGAGATAGAGAGAGGACAGAGTAATGTAGGTGCTGAATTGAGATAAATCATAATGCTAGAGGCAGCAAGAACATTATGTATGAGTGTCCATGTGTGCGTATACGGGCGTACAAAGCTCTCATGCATAAAAGCTCCCATGCAACATCAATAAAATGAAAACGTGTGCTTTTAAATCCTTTTTTTGCATTTCGCACGTGTGCACGTGTGCACGTGTGTGTGTTCCCACAAATGCAAATGTAATATGAGCCAATCCCGTTCCCAACAGCCGCTCATGGTAAAGATGTTAGATCTGCCATTAACTCCTGATGGGATGGGGATGTCGTGGGGAATCATTTTAATAGCATGGATGGCAACAGGGTTGAGTTGTGGAGCACACACTCCATGGATAATTAATGCGTATTAGCGTGCTGCCGTTAAACTTTGCACCAAACACCTAACCCTGATGTGAGATTTCCAGGACAAACAAACACAAGCGCACATGGTGGACTAGGAGGACTTCACTGGACTCACCAATCAGGACATGAATGAACCTGCTGTGGCCCCGCCCCCTGACCCAGATCACCAACCAGAACATGAATGAACCTTCTGTGGCCCCGCCCCCTGACCCAGAACACCAACCAGGATATGTATTAACCTGTTGTGGCCCCGCCCACTGATTACCAACCAGGCGGGAACACTGGAACACAGATTTATTTGATCATGTAGCTTCTACATGCATGCATAACATGTTCATAATTATCAGGTTGGTTCATTTTCTTCCCAGCCTAGGAGTCCATGTTGTATAAAAACAAACAAAAATATCAAAAAATAATGATAACAGAATTAGGCAATATACACAGTATCATTAAACAATTGTTTTATTGTTATAATATTAGTAATAATACTATTAACTTTATTATTTGACATAGATAAACAGTGTCCGTATTGCTTGAGCTATAAAAGGGGCCTGACTGAGGTGAGCTGTCCCTGCAATCCTGTTCTCTTTCATCAAGTTAATCCCCCCACCCCCCATGTACATGGGGACAGAGCGCAGTGGGGAGGGCGGGAAACATTTTCATTTGGAGATGGTTAAAACATTGTTTTAATGTAGCAGGGAAAGCTTCCTCTAGGCTTTCCACACAAGCTCACACACACACAAACACATACACACAAACACATACACACACACATACACTCGGCTGTTCCTCTGCTTGGGTTTGAGGCATTACAGTAAAAGCCTTATTACAGTATTTGACATTCAAGATGATTAAATGTTATGGTGCCAGCCAGACTTTTCCCCCACACGCATTATTTGAAGAAACCTGGAATAACCTGCTTTGGAATCTAGAATAACTGCCCAGGGCTGTATGTTTAGAAAATAATGGACTGAACTATGAACATGTCTTTTGAAAGAGACTCTTTATGCACACACCCGACTTTGAGCAAGATATGTCCTCTAGTATATTCTAATCAAGATGATAATAAGAGCACACCATTTCTGGTGATACTTTTACAATATGAAAATTAATCAAAATAACAAGCCGTTTCAGCTCGCTTAGTGTTGCAAAAAAGCATATGCTATCACCTAGTTATCACCAGTTTGAGCTTCAGACCAAAAGGTGCATTCATGCTACCATAAATCAGCAACACTTCAGGACAGTGTTGTTCATTTAATAATAACTACACTAATATTAATTATTCAATTAATTATTACTAATCCATTCAGATTCAATGTTTCTTCTTACATTGCTAGTGTGGTGCGGGGTGGGGATGGGTGTAGATGTGTCGAAGAGGATCTGTCTATACATTCTGCCATAAATAAAACCAAAAATTAATGGTAATTAGGAAATTAACCTTAATATTAGGCGTACCTATTATGTCAAATAGATAGCCCCCCCCCCCCCCCGCCCATGTCCTAGATCTGGAGAGAGATACACAGCTGGGGGGACAAACTGCTGCTCCCCCAACACACCCCTCATTCACCCTTAATTATGACTGATTAAAGGGACTTCAACAGCCCAGCATCTGGGAGTCGAGATGGAGTGGATTAGCAACCTCAAAGGGAGATTTGTCGGCGCCTCAGAGCTATAGACTGTGCTTCTAATCTTTTTGCCGCTAACATGTGCTCCTGGAAACAAAAACTCACTCACATGCCACACATAGGCAAACACAGACATACACACACACTGTAGGAGGCTAGTGCGAGGGTTTTCCAAGCCACTAGGTTGAATAGAAAACCAGCGCCTAGTTCAAAGTCAATGGTAGCTTATTTAGGGGGAATTTACATCCAGGGGAAGTGGGGGAGGTGAACTCCCTAATTCAAAGCACGAGCCTTAATCAGTCTGTTTGTGCAGTGTCCAGTGTCCATTGTAATCAGATGGACCAGGTCACAACGGGTAATCAATCCTATTCGGTCTCTCTCATTTCGGCGGTACAGTACTCCCAGAAGATCACACACATACTTTCTGTAGTTTGCTAGCCTCCCAATGTGGCAGCCTGCCCTCCCTTACGAGAAGAACTCCTGCTTATTGATCCTCAGGCTTACCTTGTTAAGATAGGAAGTCCTTTTAAGGCTTGGGGGTGGAGCCAGCGGGCTGCACAATATCTCCCTTCAATAACAATTCCCCTCGTCTGCCACAACACGTGCACACAGACACACACCTGATGTCACAACTTTTCCATGACCACATCCTCTTTGGAGTGGGCTATTGAAGTCAACAGACAACAACTGAATACCTCGCTAAGAGTGGCATAAAGACAATGTGCTGCCATTTCATTCTGGGGCAAAAAAATAAAATAATAAGTACCTGAGCACCTCAAATTAAACCAGATCTAATAAAACAGAGGTTCCGGCGACTTCCAATCCTTGGCTTGATCAGAGCCCGGAGATCGTGATTTCTTTTAAAACTTTAAAACATGGTGTGAGACTTATCGTTTTTAGATTCTACTGACTATATTCTACCCATCATACAATGTGTTTTTACATGTGCTAAAACAACACAATGAAAACCAACATTAACTAACACTTTAACAGCTTTTAGTCATTCAAAACATTCTTACAAATCCAACGATAGATATTTAACTGATGATATCTTTAACAGATTTATTTTTTCTCATTTTAGTGCTCCTGGCTGCCTGTCCCATTGTAATTATACGGTCACTCCCCCGGGCAGGTGCAGTTTGTTTCTTTGCTAGAACTCTTTAATTATATATTCCAAGTCATTGGCCACCTGTCTGTGCTGGCACCGCAATCCTAAAGGTGCCAGCGGGCATCCTCAGCCCATCCCCCACGGCTGACAAACACCACTGAAACCAATCTCACAATACCTGTTTTGACAGACAGGTAAGAGGCGGACTGAGGTCTCTATAACAGTCTTCCATAGCGTAATCTGAACGACAGAGGCAGCGTTTTCTCTTTTCCTCTTTGTTTTGGAGGGTTGAAGGACCTTAGTAATAGCAAAAGTGTATTTATTTTGTTAGAGGATGGGAAAGGCACTGTGTTTTTGTGTTGGATGTTAAAGATCCCATATCATGCTTTTTTAGGGTTAATAATTGTATTTGGGGGTACTACTAGAATAGGGTTCCATGCATGTATGTTAAAAATACCCCTTATTATTGACACACTGTTCATATCTGCAAAACCAATTGCAGCCTCTTTCAAAAACGTTCTGTTTTGTATCATGTCGCTTTAAGGCCCCCTTCCCAAGTATACCAATCTGCTGTGATTGTTCAGCACTCCCATTCTGTTGTGATTGGTCGAAAGCTTTTTGGGTGCGTTGGCAAATTCATGCCCCCGAGAATTTGTAAACATTGCAAGTTGCCGGGAGGCGGGACTTCTGCACTTCAGCCCCTCCTACTGCATGCAGTCTGACGTCACACTTTTATGGAAGCAAAGTTTGAGCGCGAACAAGCTTTTTCAATCATGATATCACCCCTTTAAAAGGAATTGATTGTTTGGTGTTTGTCAGCATTGACCTCTGAACTCACAACTAGAGCTGAAGAAGGTTGGCCTTCTTCGGTTGCTTCCTACCGCCTAAATGGATCAAAATGAATGCTAACTGCCCACTGATGACCTGCCCTTCCAGCTTACTCCCTCTGTGGGCCTTTTGGGCAAAAACACTTGCCCAAAATATACCCCACCCTACTAGCCCACTGAGTATTACAAGCCGTAACACAGACGAAGACACCAACGAAAAAAACAAAAGCTAACCAATGTACCTAGCTGACCAACGTTGAAAATGTGTACCAACCTAAGTGTGTCTGTGTGCAACAGATGGCCCCTCCCCATCCTTCCTCTTTTTTTTGACAAGACTGGTTGCGACACTTCACCTGTGATTGCCTGAAAACCGTTACGGGCACACCTGTCATGTGACATGAGCGATGTAACAGAGCCGCCAGGCAAAGTGGAAGAATTCATAACTGTGTCTCGCTCCCTCTCTAGAGGCTGCTCTTTGTGCAGGGCTCTCGACGCATCTCGTTACAAGAGCGGTGTAAGGAGACGCATGCTGTCAGCCCATTGGCCCTTCCCGCCCAGTTCACTACGGACCACTTTGAAAATGTCATTCAGTCTTTCTTTGTGTTTTGAGATGCACAGTTCAGTAAAAATAGAGTGATGCAATGTCACTTAAATCTGTATCCAGAACTCACTTGTTCCCTCTCTGCCTACACACATCCTCGTGCCCACACACGCACACACACACACACGCATACACGCATACATCCACATGCCCACACACAAAATCAGACACACTCACATCCACGGGCCCCCACACACTCGCACACATCCATGTGCAGACACACACACACACGCATACACACATCCACACACACGCATACAAACATCGCCGTGCCCACACACACACACACGCATACACACATCCACGTGCCCACAAACACCCACACGCATACACACATCCATGTGCCCACACACACACACACACGCATACACACATCCATGTGCCCACACACACACACACACGCATACACACATCCAGGCTCCCACACACGCGCACATTGGACAAAAGAAGACGGCCAAGAGCAGCATGTCCGTGGAAGGCTACATGTGCAAGCGCAACAATCCCTGATGCATGAAATAAGACCACTTTGCAAACGAGTGGCTGAAACGGGCGTGTAGGGCCAGCAGGGGCTCCTCATTACTTCACCCTATAGCTGGAGGTCATGCACCGCCTCCTCCACAGCGCTGGGTCAAACTCTTCTTACAGTTAGCCATCCTGTGACGTTTCCCCGTGTTATTAATGAGACAGGAGGAGGGGATGCAGGGGGAGCAGCCAAACCTGCCTCAGCCCCCTGGAGAGGAGGGCCTCTGTCCTATTTACTTTACGTGTTAAATATTCCGTTGCTGTTTCATTATGAGGATGAAACTCTGCCCCCGGCTTACAGTGACGTGCTGACACTTAAGTGTGAAAATGTAACTAAACATTTATAACATAAAGATCTACTGGGGTCCCAGTCACAATAGCAGGAGAGCCAATGCCTAAAAGGTAAAATCTCATGTGACGGTAGGTATCGGAGAATCTTGTCTGATCCATCAGGTTTACTGTTGCTTGGTGTATTTAATGTATTTTATTCAATGCATTTATTTCAACAGAGGTGGTATTTGTAGTTTTGGATAATCTGTTAATCTATTCCTTATGTGTTCAATTTCCTTTGCTACTGTGAATACATGCAAGCTAGCGGGACGTTTGGGCCGGCCACAATTTAACAAGATGCTTTAAAATAAGGAAGCACGGCAGATGGAAGAGATTCTTCCTGGCGTGAAGCTCTGCAGTAACTGCTGTTGGAGCAGTTGGTCTAAACTCAATGAACGGCTACAAAACTAAAATAAATACCGGCTATTATGAAAGGAAGGAGGAGGGAAAAGAGTTTCATCTAATTAAAATAAACGTTTTTACTGTCCAAAGTATTGCCTTCAGACAACCCAACACTCGACACGACTGTGACGGTCAAACTAATTCCTTGGACCCTGACAAAAAAAGACCATCAATTGCCCCATCTCCCTATCTGGAACCATCTTTGCTTTGTTCTGTGTCACTCAGGCTCAGTAAGCATCAGCCTCATTATTTAGCAGCAGGTTGAATCCACTCGTATGCTTATGAGCCTCCAAGATCAATAACGGGTATTTATAGCCTGCAGCAGAACCATACAAGAGTCACACACACACACGCTGGCACACACACATGAGCACACACGCATGCACACACACACACACACACACACACACACACACACACACACATACACACAAACAAACGCTTGCACACACAACTGAGCACACACACACACACACACACGCATACCATTGTCCCCCTTGGCACTTTACGAGCAGCGGGGTCCGTGCTGAATCCAGCGTCTGTGGGGGCCCCTCCAGCCTTTATTCATCAAGCTCTGGAGGACCAGGAGTGTTGTGCTGTTGACACACAGGCCTGGCTTGTGTCCTATCGTGCAGCTGACCTCTAGCATGTGGACCCCCATTCTCCCACCTCAGAGGGGGGTTCGGCCCCGAGAAGAAAAGAGGGCGCCGTGCATCACACACTCAGAGCTCTCCCCCTGTGGGGGACCGCTCTGTTGGAAAGGCAGTGGCATTAAAACACCTTGCTGGATCCCTCCCCCACCATCCCATTTATACATCCAAGTATTTTTTTCTTCAGCCTTGCATTGCAAATGTGTTTTGTTAAGAGCATGGCTCCATTTCCCTGTAGTTTGGTGCGGCCGGCTCCTGCCCAGACTCCTTGTCAGGCTTCCATTGAAATGTAATACATGAGCATCCGCTAAAAAACATTGTGTGCAGAACATTGTGCTTGGCAAAAAGGAAGCGGTAGGAGGGTGGCAGTGGAGTGGATTGAGTGCTTTTGTGACTGAATATACCAGGGGTGGACGGGATGTTGATACGCAGAATTGTTAGGCCCACATATAAACTAAGTTGTCTTACAGTACTGAAACATCCTATTACAGTTGAACATGTTATTGAAAACTGGTTTTGCCAGTTTTCACCATAACTCCTCAAAACTTGTTCAGTGTTGACTTCACACCGTTTCCTTTGGACCCTTCCGTCCCCTTGGTCCTCATTTATTTTTGTAACGGGTCAATGCATCACGTTTGGGAGGACGGTAAATAATGTGCGCGTCTGATAGGGGGATGGAGGGCAGATTAATAGGAATAGCAGCCCTGCTGGTAAAGCGGCCTTGTGTCTTTTCCTTTTTACATTTCTTCCTCTGTCTTGCACCTTTAATCACCTGCAAGAAGTCTTGAGTGGGCTGTGGGGGGTGGGTGGGGTTGGTGGTGTTGGTGGAGGCAGGTGTCATATTAGCGTACTTCCCAAGTTCGCAGAGAGCTGGTTTCCTCGGCTTAGCCCTGTGGGAAGGGAGTGCTGATGGGTGCAGGGAGGTGTGGCATACCCCCCGCTCATCAGGAGAGAACCAGAGGAATGCTGGGGGTGCTGAGCCCAGAATTGGGTTTATCTCAGAATCGTTGCCGAGGCCCACTTTTTTTTTTAATAAAAAGGACCCCATCGATGTATAGACGGGATTCTACCACAGCTCTAGTCAAAAACCACCGTTGACGAGTCCAAGACGAGTTCAAGGCCAGGGCTTGTCGAGTCCGAGTCAAGACCAAGTCCGAAGAGGTTCGAGTCCAATCAAAAGCGCATTCAAGAGGTGAGAGTCCTAGTCAAGTCTGAGTTCAAATGAGCCAGTCAGGTAGCCTCATCCTGCCAGACTCTCGTACTTCATTTTATTCATACACAACTGAAGGGAAATTGAAATTGAGCAGCAGCACTTAGGCGGGTGGAGCCAGGCTAACAGCCCAGACCGAGACAGACAAAAATGAACCTCTTCGAGAAGACTTAATTACCTTAATTACCTTAATTACCATTTTGTGTGATGCTAGAAAGAGTCAAAGACAAGTACTAGACGATAAAAAAATGTCTTGAGTCCTACAGCCCTGGATTCTACAAACGTAATCTCAGGTAGCATGGGCTGGAGTATACATACAGTGAAAAAAAATGCTATTATTCAAAAGTTTGTCTAGACATCCCTGATGTTGGGTGTTTACCGAAATGTTACCTAGAAATTGGAATATAGATTCTGTTGAAGACCTTTGTCGTCCCAGAACACATTCTAGGCAGTTGTTTCATTAGGAAATGTCAGCAGTACGATAAAACAGAGTAAACTAGCCTTCATCATCTCCATATGCATTACAGAAGCGAATTTTGTCATTGTTCGGTGTCGGCTGCACACCAATGATGTAACAGATTTATGCCATGAAATTCACAGACACTATCAAATAATTATTACCTTTACAGCGACCTACTATATGCCCTTCATTCAACAATGACATCCATTCATCTGCATCCCTGCTGTTTAATCCTGTCTAAAGATATCTGTTGCATACGGACTGCAGGATTACACACCGATATAAAATCCAGAAAACGAAGCACAGGAATAAATATTGGTAGATAAAGAGAATGCAACATTCATCTCAGAAATGTTAGTAGCATCGTTTCCGCCCCCCCGCCCCCGGTTACAACCTTTCTTTTGTCTTTTTTTTTTTTTTTTCTTTGTGAGCTGAGTAACATATCAGGGGGAAGGTCGGCCTGCTCTAGAAAGGAATATAGAATTATCAACGGACATATACGCATATATACAGACAGAGAGTTGATATAGATAAACAGATAGATAGATATTTAGACAAATAGAACCTGTCTTGGTCAAAGCATGAGGGAAATATGGCAGAAATGCGTCTTATCTTAATATGTAATTCCAGTCAGATCTGTATGCAATAAGTGAGCAAACGTAAGGGAGGGGTTGAACAACTTGAAACAATACTAATAGGACAGCCTACGAGAGGACAGTGGTAGCAAGCCAACACCAGGCTTCTGGCAGATCTTTAGGCTCTGTGCTAAACAGTGTAGACATCGCATTAATGCATTCATGGATAAAGTAGAGCCTACTTCAGCCGTCTAGGGATGCAAAGCTGGGATTGTTGGTCTATTAAGATAAGATCAGAGAAGATAGAGCTTTAATAATCAAGGGATGGCAGGCATCTGCTCTGTAATAACACAATAACAATCACAAATGTAATTGAATTTGTAAAGCATTAGCCCAACCTTCTCCCTTTAAATGTCTTAATTTATTACGAACATTTTACACACAACACAAGACAAACCCCCCTCCCTACCTCCCTCTCTCTTCACTACAACCTCCAGCCTGTCACCGTGACAGCGCTGTCCGTGTGTCTCAGAGGAGGCACATGTGATAGCCTGCCGAAGATCTAGGAGTCCGAGCCACGAGTGCCTCTGGCGGGCGATTACGTGTTGTGCGGTGGGGTGAAGGCTGTAACCTCTGGGGCTCTCACCGTGACACCACGTGGGATTGGGGCTAGGGGACCTGTCAATGAAAGCAAGAGTTTAAACAACACAATGCAGGAGCATCACTCAAATATTTCTGATTAAAGATATATATATTACGCCTAGCAAAAAAAAACCTTATGCTACTTAAATTGAAAAGCGTGTGTGTCTACAACAACTTACCCAACTCACTAATAAACTACCTGACGAAGTTGTCGATTTCTCAGTTTTGTCTTTCAAAGGGGTGCAGGCGTTCTAACCTTAACAGAGGGGCTATATAACGTCAGGCTGTCGACCCGGTACAATCCTCAGCTTTTATATGTGTTTTGTTCGACCAATAGGTTAGCTTAGTTTCCTTAGAAGTTCAAAGTATTTCCCTGGCCAACTTTGCATTTCGCATTACAACCATCGCAGAATGAAGAAAATACCCTGCATTGTCACGGTACACAACATGATGATTATCCTGAATGATAATATAATGATCTTTATAATGAGGTGACTGACCATGAGTTCAAATTGATTTGGTTTAAACCACCCTTTCTTCTCGAGGAAAACCAAATCATCCAATGTGCTGGGACTATATATATATATATATATATATATATATATATATATATGAATGAGAGAGACAGAGAAACAGAGAGACAGAGAGTGTGAGAGACATAGAGATTGAGAGAGAGACAGAGAGAGAGAGAGAGAGAGAGAGAGTGAGAGAGAGAGAGAGAGAGAGAGAGAGAGAGAGAGAGAGAGACTGGACACCTGGCCGCAGGACTTCCTCTAAGTCTTCAGAAGACTCCAGTCAGCAGAGTGATAATTGCTTTTCATACGGCAAATTTGCTTTTACTTTCGCCCAGTTAATGAAATCAAATCAAAACATTCTTTCCGCACAATCGAAATTGCGGCGGACCAAATGTCGCCGGCCCCTCGGATCCCCTCATTCAATCGGAGCAAACACCTGGAGGACGGCAGGCCATGTGTGCACGGCTTGATTGACAGAGTTCCATTACAAGGGCTTATCAGGCTCCCCGTCTGCAATTATCCTCCTTCTGCATCGCCGAGAAATCTGATTTGTGCCGGGATCATAGACACAAAAAGTTATATGCTGAATGCATCCGCCCCCCCACACCCCACTCCAAGATGCTCATTTGTAAAGCTACCTCCACTGCTCATTTCCATGCCGTGACAGATATTTTGCCCCTATTTTTCTCTTAATTTGGGGGTCAAAGTTTTATAGGTTGAATTCTAGGAAAGTAAGGGCTTTTATAGACTTTGATTGACTTCAAGGAGAGCACTTTGTTTTGCCACTGAATAGGATTCTCTGTTGGGGATTGTGCTTGTTCTGATTTTGTCTGCTTTTCAGTCATTTCCATCCAGCTAATCAGAATTCATAATTTCGAAAATGGTTGCTCTTTCCCTCTCTAGAGAAAAGTCTTCTGTGTATATCTGAATATCTGTTTTCATCTCGTAACATCGTTATTAGGTCTACTTCAGATAAAACGGTGTTCTGACTGCGACACGCAGGTCATCATTACCGGAAATCCCTTCCCCCTAGCGCTGATTGTTCCTATCATTTATACATTTTTTCAAAGAGAAACAGGATGTGAACTTTTGAGACCAGGTTGGTCTCAATAGGCTAAAGCACAACACTACCTACAAAAACATCTAGAAGAATAATAAGAAGAAAATAAAACATTGCCAATACTAAAATGGAGTTTGAATGTTTGCTCATACTACAACAAAAGCTATCCTAAAGGATGCACACACACACACGCGCGAACACACGCACATACACACGCACACACACACACACACACACACACACACACACACACACACACACACACACACACACACACACACACACACACACACACACACAATACACACAGCTTGTAGGTGTCTGTTAGCAACATATCCTGCGGTCAGCACAATTAGGGCGAGCCCGATGACAGCCAGACAGGCTGAGGTAGAGAATAAACGCTGCAGACTCACAATCCTCAAAGGACAAGCCTTGGACAAATCTTTCTAAAAAAAGCGGAGGGAAAGTTGCATTGGTTTTATGAACCACAGTGGCTGAGAGGAGAGGGAATATAACACCACATGTTATAAATGGAGAAACATACATATTGAGAAACAGTAGATGTACAGTAGAAGTGTAACGGTAGATGATATGATATGATAGTGGTGCTTCACCACCATGTTACTATCCACCAATGTGCATTACAAAGTAGGGCTGTCGCGCCACACAGACATTAAGTTGACGTCTTCATTTTTTCCAATTTAATTCCTAAAACTGTCAAATTAGTTTTTAATTGAACCAAGTATCAGAAAATAGAACTACTGTATCTGCAGCATCAGGCAATATGCAGCAGAAATCACAAAACCTGTCAGAAGACTCAATTGTAGGTCTTGTTCTGTGTACAATATAATGGATAGCACTGGCAAGTGTGAGTGAACACATTACTTCAAAAAGGTGGTTTGTACATTGTGCAAAGGTAAAATGAAACTGCAGTGCAGCAGTAGTGCTATTCAAGAGCTTGCATAGAAAAAAGCACACCCACCATTCTGGATGACAGATCGCCCAGACAAAAAAGAAAATAATATTAATTAAAATAAGTAAGGCCTATTACCTAATTGCCAGCCTGTAATTATTAGTAAGTAGAACTTTAGGACATATTATGCTTAAACATGGAGAGAAGCCCCGCCCCCTCCCCAACACTGTGACTGTGAGTGGCAGCCCCTTTGACATCCAAGAATTTCAAGAGAAAACGTCAGAAGGGAGGAAAACTATTTTGCAGAACATATTCTACGTGGACAGGGGTTTACTGATATCCCTATATGATATACGGTAAAGATATACACTATATATGCACACTACAGATAAACACTAAAGCTATCCAAGAGTTATCTAAACAATTGATATTACACAAAATATATGCACTATATTCTACATATGCACTACAGATAGATACTACATATATACACAGATACAGATATACCCTACATCTTATGGAGTACAGGAGTTTAGGGCATTCTGATCACAATAACCTCTCCTATCACTTATTGAATTAATGTAAGGACAGGGAAACAAGAGTGTCTCGCACGTTTTTTGTTTTAAATGTTCGATGCAGAAAAATATCAGAGATGATTTAATCAAGACTTTACGCCATGGACATCAAGACTCTAAGAGCCTTATCAGCAGTTTATATCTAAGGGTAGAATGATATTACAGCCAGATGTAACTGGCGATGGTACTGGCATTGCTGGAAAGCTGCTTGCTGGGTCTTCATTGGATCATGAAACAGTTTTTTCCCTGAGCCAATCAGCTAAACAGGTTGCATGGCAATGCACGACTGTGGGGGCAGAACCAAGGATTTGGACTCTAAAGGTATAGGCTACTCAGTTGAAGAGACAAGGTTAGGCTTTATGGAGCGGCTGGATGGATCAGTAAATAAGGGGTCACATTTGGGCCACAAATGCACGCCCGCATGTATATGGAACAACCAGCCTCCATTATTCATGCATTAAGATGAAATGCACAGTCACACAGCAGAGGTTCATATGCAGGAAGTAAAATCCAGACCCACCTATTCACACATACACACACACACACACACACACACATACACACACACACACACACACACACACACACACAATGTGCGTTTATGCATGCCATCACAACATGCCAGGAGAATGATATAACTAATACCTTAAAAAAAAACTAAAAAAACAGCCAATATAAAATGTGTCTCTAGAGTTATCCCCATAATGACCAGTGCTGCATGGGAAACAAGTTACGCTCCATGACGACTATCGTGCCAGCCTCCGTCTACACACACACATAACGCAAGATCATCAATAGAGTTCATTAATTGTTTTGTGAATGCTTATTACTGCATTAACTAATGTTAAAAGTATATCAATGTAAAGTAATACCGCATCACTTGTCAGTTACAGGTTCACATTGCTTTTATTGTTTGGCCTGATCAACTTATTGGGGGATACTTAGGTGGTCTTATCCAGGCCTGGCTCAAGTGGTAAACGTAATGATGTTATCCACTAAACAAGTCATGAAATGACACTTCCTTCACACAAATACGACCAAAGGAAATAAACAGTCGGACCAGGACGGATGGTGTAGACTTCTAACAAATGTTTATTTTTATTTATCTATTTTTTGGTAAATCCTCCCCTTTACTGGAAAAGTCAATAGTGTTGCACATCGATACAGCCATTTCCACCGGTCTGCAGCTTTCATTACCGAGAGAACGGCACCTAATTATCTCAGGTTGATAATATTGACAAGACGCTTGTGCGGCATGATGATCCGGACACATGAGCTCAGTGAAATCAGACACCGCTGCGTATTTCACGCCAGCCGACCGGTGCCGCCGTGCATTCCAATCTCTGAAAATGATCTTACCATGCAAAGTCCAGCGGTTGCTATAAATATCAGTTTCATGTTGGCTCTATTTGACTGCATCCGCAGAGTTGAGGGCACTTGATCAGCGGCCTCATCATTTACACTGACTAACAATGACATAGACATGTAGGGAAAGAATTTTTTTGTGTATATATATATATATATATATATACATACATTATGTAGACACTGACTATGACATAGACATACATGGAAATAACATATACATACATATATGTATGTATATATATATGTATATATGTACATGAAATAGGAGTTTTTTTTAAATCCATATAAAACTCCTGTATAACGAATACAAACAGGGAGGCGTGGTGGATGGGAAGGTGGAGCGGGGGGACCCTTGAGGGTGAAAGAATCTCCTCCTTATAACCTCTCTAATGAGATGGTAAGGAATGCACACACCTTGATGACTGAGAATCCTACATAATTATCCCCTCATACCTCCAGCTCTAATCTGTTTTCAGTACAGCCTTTCCAGGGTCCTGATTCCTAGGATCGTATGTTAGGGAAGTGCCAGGAGCCCTGTGAAGAATGTTTCTAATAGGGACTCAAGGGCGATGTGGCTTCATGCAGAAATACCTTATCTCAACCAGCATGAAGGAATAGGGCAAGACAGAGACATTTAAAGCATGGATGCATTGTTTCATAGAGAAATGAAATGTCTGGTATTACTGCAAACAGGCGTTGAATCCCAGTTTGGGAGAGGTGTACAGTGGGATATGAATGTTTCACGTTGTCTAACTTCACCAGGGGATTTATTCGTAGATGTTGAGTCAAATCCGACAAAAAGTTGATATCATATCAACCCATTCAGTCGCTCTGAAGTACCCCAAAAAATGTGATATGTATAGACATCTGTTCAAAACTGCTGCTAGACATCCTCAAACTTTACGAAAGTGTGAATTCAGAACTCATGTTTTTTTTTCATGATTTATTTTTTTTAAAAAAGGATTCAACTTCATTTCAAATGAATACATTTCAGATTTGATAGAGTGAAATGATATAACGCTTGCCCTGGATACTAAACAACTGTCAAGGAAATAGGTTGACAGCTGGCATGGTGGATACTTTTTTCAGACTTACACAAAAGTATTTGCCCTGTGGTGCATAGCACCATGATTGTGTTAAAGTATGTATGGAAGCATTTGAAAGACCCCTGTGTTTGCACTGTGAAATTGCCTTCTTCTTTCTGTCGAGGAGCAGTTCTGACAGCTAGACCTATTTTTCTTTAAGAAGAAAGGGTTGACTTTGAGAATCAAGTCAGTTTATGATGTGCTGTTTTATATCTCTTCCATGTTTGAATTCAGTATTATCTACATGAATAGCATTCAAAAGAACTTTCTCACGATTTTCCGATGTTGTTGCAGCAGACATGCATGTTTGATTTGCAAAGACAGGCAATCAGAAGTTTGCCTTCGTAGCCAGAGTTTTGCTAGGGGTCGTTGGAGCACAAACATTGTTCTTCAATGAACATTAAATCAACGCCACTCAGTACCGTGGCAACGGTCCTTTCTCTGCAAACCATCTTGTCACACTCTGGGCTCCATTCACCTGGCCCAGATGGATATGGATTTCTGGAGGAACACAAATCCTGTGGGGGCTCTTGCATACGAAGGCTGGCCAAGGTTCACGCATGATTAAAGTGAACAGGACAAGCACATCTCTCTCTTCCACCATGTTTACTGCCATTAACTGGAACACTGCTAGCGCGCACACACACACACACACACACACACACACACACACACACACACACACACACACACACACACACACACACACACACACACACACACAAATAATGCATCTGATCCAGTCCAAGTGAGTAGCTTCATCGTGGGAATGCAGAGCACCTCATTTTGCAAACTTTCAAACACAACATTGGCTAATTGGAGTGTTTGATAAAGCTGAACGACTAATGAAGAGACAGAGTGATTATTGATGCATGCGGTACAGAACTGATGTGAATTCTAATATTCTTATAATGATACTTCCTGCTGACTGTCTGTTTTCCAGGCGCTATTTCAGCAAAGCAAGTGTGTGTGTCCATCCTGCCCATATATCCCCCACTCCTTGGCCCATTGTTGTAATGCTCTCAGCACCCAATAGTGACACCAGGTGGTGTGTGTGGGTCACAGGGGGAGACGATTGACGAAAGAGAGACAAGAGAGAGAGAGAGAGAGAGACAGAGACAAAAGGAGAAAGAGAGAGAAAACCTTTCAAATGTATTATTCCAACCGTTCACAGGGCAGGACCCATTCTTTAATGTGATACTGTAATGCTGTAATAGACATGCTGTAAATTAGCGGAAACATACCATCAACATTACTAAATACCATTGCACTGTCTAAATAATAACAAAAAATATGTCATGAAATTATATTGATGATGAAACAGAAGATGACTTACAATGGAATGAAGCTGAATTTGGGTTATTAAAATAAGGTAATCTTACTGTGTAGCCCTTGATTTTAGTTATGGACTGGAGTCTTTTTAGGTTACCAATAAGAAATTTGTAACGACGAAAACACGTTTTACCCGCAAAAACTTCAATCTTCTATCTTTATACATTAATTTTAGCTCAGGATAAATACTTTTTGAATAAAATGTTTATGCAAAAAAGAATTACGCAGGGGACGATTATTGAGTAGGATCTTTAGGTACAACTGTGGATTATTTCATTATAAATAATTTTCTATAGGATTTCTATGTCATATAATTGCTGCATTCTTTTCTGTCTCTGCCTATTTTGTGACCAGTTGAAATGTATGCTTTCAAGATTTTTAAACCATTGCAAGAACTTGAACATTGATACACTTAATTACTGAACCTACACACCTTTACCTCCCTTTAAAATGTTGTTTTGTATTTGTATGTTTTGTATTTCTGTAAAGGAACGGAAGGTAAGCTCCATGGCAGCATGTGGCATTCTGGGAAGCAGAAATAAAAAGAAACTCACTAACCCCCCCAACAATCTGTCACAAAGACGGACTGCATCTTAGAGAGTACATGTGTCAACAAGTAGTCTGGGGCTGAACCTACTGCACTATTTACACAGCATCTAATGAATTATGTGTGCTATTAGTGCTGGCTGATGATGACCTCATCTTCATGACCCTGATGACCTGTGGTTGCCAGGGGTGATGATGATCTCAGGGGCCAAGGGTCAAGGGCCCTGGGTCAAGTTCAGAGAAAGCATTTTGTGAGAGCTTGTGTAGTATGTTTTCATCTCTGCAATTAAATATCCAAATCATTTGTTTGAAATAAAACAATAATGCAAATGCGAATATTACAAGCTATGTTTATTTAAAAGTAAAGTTTCCCCTTTTCTCATTGTAAATTGTGCTTGTTTGTGAATTCATTTATTTGGTGACTTGGTGGTTGAAAAAAATAATGGTTTGATCCAACAAATTCCGGGGCCAAAGCTTATTTAATACTTTTTCATCAACCATGCATGGACTAATATTTAGGAAGTGACTGTAAACCAGTCCAGTCCAATGCTAAAGCTGTCCTCAGGGGAGACGGCACAGACCCCACCTGCTTTATGAGATATTCTACTGAGGAGAAAACCATTGGAATGACTGGGTGAGACTTTCAGAATGGGATTTTACTTAGTGCAACCTAATACTTTACTAAATGTTTCTCTGTTCACACATATTTTAGCTAGTCTTTAGATTATTAATCAAAAGTTTGATTTTGGAGACGAGGCTGACTTTAACACATACACACACATTTCTTATCAGGAAGGCAAAATCCAGAGGCCTCTTGAACTAAGAGTCATGTGAGCACATATCATAACTTATTTGCTGAAATGTAGTGTGAGATGGTGAGGTGTGTGTGTGTGTGTGTGTGTGTGTGTGTGTGTGTGTGTGTGTGTGTGTGTGTGTGTGTGTGTGTGTGTGTGTGTGTGTGTGTGTGTGTGTGTGTCAGGGGTTGGATGAGGCAATGGAAACCTGAGTTGGCTATGAGATAACTCTGCCCGACGTGCAGTGATCCATCAGGAGGCTGTAGGGCGATGATGACGGGACTCAGGAAGCGGACAATGCGGTCCGCTCAATGGAGCAGGGTTGCGTCTCGTGTCCTTGATGGGCCGTTTTAATTAAACTGGAAATCAGTCGACGGCTGCTTCCTGCCCAAGCTCATCAATAAGAAAGGGAAAGATTACAATTAGTCTAAATATTGTGCACTTCCTTATAAGCCTAAACTAATACACAAGTTATCCTTGCAATGGGAAACATGTTACAGTGTGACTAGAATTCTTACCAATGCACAGATATTTAACTTCCATGAAAAATGTGCTAAACAATCATAATCAAAGCAACTATAACACAGCAATTATAATATTTATAATAAAACAACTGGACAATTTAGAGACAATATTAAATAACTGTATGGCTGAATGTGTGACCACTTTAATTAAGCTACGTCAGCCTTTCAAGCAACATCTCACTCCTTTATAGTCAAAGAATACACAGGAACAGCAGGTTCTCACTTCAATCACAGCCAACCGTCGCATCATCCTATATGCTAGGTGGTTTGCTTTCTCTGTGTGTCCCTGTAAGTTTTACACAGATGCTATACAAGTTGTTTTATTGGGAAGTATATCCTATCCAGTAATTCAGCTTCACCCATGCTGTTCTGTGAACTCCAAACAGAAAAGTTATGCGGTGATTACATAGGTAATGATTGGCACTCTAAATAACATCACGTCTTTCTGGAGAACATCTCGCAAGGGTGTGCATTAGCATTAAAAAAACCGCAATGTCACAGCTGCTCTCCCCAGGAGCTCTCTCAGGGAACGTCTCCCAGTGATTTGGTGCAATCAGAGAAAACGTTCTGTTTTGACGATAACATTTGCAGAAAGTCCCAAAAGGAGTGGTTGTGTGTGTCGGGGGTTTGGGTGTCGCTGACTAGCTACATGTTGGATAGTGAATGGCCGGCAAGCAAAGAATGGCTGACAAGCTAAGCTCTGACAATGCATACTTTTGTACTGTGTGAGTGTGTATGCATGCGTGTACGTATGCAGTTGTATCACAACTTCAACAGCTTCAACTTGTGCCCTCTGGCTTACATGGGTACCAGCCCTGAAGTCCCTATCCACATTCGTAGTTGACAGCTTCACCCCTCACTTTTGGCATTTGTAATTTAAGCAAAGGGAAGCAGGTGTCACTCACCGCACCAGGCGCCTGACTTTTCAGACCAGGCGTTCCATTACTGGGCCTCCAAATGGCACTCAGAGGAGGAAGGAAACGGCAATGAAATGGCAATCTCTAAAGTCAAATTATGTCCAGGTATGTGCAATTCAACTCACCCATTGAAAAAAGAAGGTATAGGTAAACATTGTTAAATAAAACTTCCAAGTTGCCGCTCCTGCTAAAAGGGCTATTCACAAAGTCGGAATCTTGAACCAGATTACCTGCCAATATATATTCCGACATGTGGAGAGGATTCCTTTTTACTGTGATCACGCAGAGTCTGACAGAAAGAGAAAACATCTAGAAAATAGAAAGATGGATAAGTTAAGTGCTCATGGTCAGTCAACTGAAACTGCTAGTATGCAACTTGAGGTGTGTGTAAATCATGCATCATCTAATCATATTGCATGTTTATAATTATTATTATTATATATTATTATAGTGTATTATTATAGTGTATTCAATTATTAGAACACTACTTTACATTATTTTATTAGTGTATTAAATGATTGATAGGCAAAGGAAAGTAAATCTGCCAAACTCACTGCCCTAGCTAGGTAATTCCTGCATCAATGCCAAAAAAACAAACAAAGATTCTGTGTTTACAAGCCACTGCATATTCTCACACCCCCTCCCTTCTGCCAAAAATATGCAGGATACAATCATTGGAGACTTTGCCTATATTTGACCAAGAAGTATATGTTTTTTGTGTGTGTGTGTGTGTGTGTGTGTGCGTGTGTGTGTGTGTGTGTGTGTGTGTGTGTGTGTGTGTGTGTGTGCGTGCGTGCTTGTCTGTGTGTGTGGGTGGGTGTGTGTGTGTGTGTGTGTGTGGGTGTGTGTGTGTGTGTGTCTTGCCTGCATTAGACAGGAGTCTAATTCAGGGTGTATTCTTGACTTACAGCCATAGTCAGCTGGCCTTGGCTCTAGTTTCCATGGGTCATTACAAGATAATATGATGGATGAATGGATGGGCATTGTCTTCATCATTCAATTATTATTTTGAAATCTAGGGAATTAAGTTCAATAAGCAATATTGATATCGTTTAGAACTTGCCGAAACTCGAAATACTGAACTTGTTCAGCATAGTGGGATGTTTTTGATGAATATAATCAGTTTGACGATGATTAAACAATGTTAATAGCAACTATGATCAAACAATATCTGCTTTCTACATACGTGCTAGTCATAGAGCTAATGTAGTACTTTAAACTTTTAATTATTTGCTAGAATCTCAAAATGAAACTGTCTAGAAAGACAGAGGCTCAAAATGCTTCTACCACGAAAGAGAAAAAAAGACTCTTACACAGATCCCACCAACTTGTAACTCACTTACGCATGTTCCATGATTGGCCCCTGAAGGGATGTATTAGCTGGTCATTGGACAGAGCAGGGTACCTCCTGTGTGCGGACTGGCCGTAAGGCCTTACAGTGCAAGAAACACATAGGAAACAACTAAGCCCAGGCCTGGTCAACAGACATCTGCTGTTGGGGGCCAGGGCAGTGTATTGACGGGCGCATTGATTTCCTGATTAATGGACCTCTCCACCATTGGCATTTACTGCTGCCGACATCATTTTAATGTGTACATGATCAATAGCTCCGTCAACACGGAGATATCCCGCCGTCAAGCCGTGGGTGGGGTTTTGTGCCGGGGTAATTCTGCAACAATGGTGCCCTACTGTGGTGAGGAGTGTTTGTGTGTTGCGTCAGTTCAGGAGTGGGAGGCGGTAGCCACTCTTTTTGTGTTCAAAGCTTTTTGGTAAAGTGCATGGGTTCACAAGAGACTGCAACATACTTTGTGTATTTGCTGAAACAAAAATAGTATGCTTTGATACCTGTATTATCACAAGGTTGAGGTTCTTTACTCAGGAAGACTAAGGAAATCCACACATTTAAAAATAATTCATGTTTACTATAAATCTATTTGATCTATCTACAAATTTGCACACCCTGGGTAGCACAAAATAATGTTCCATAGAACACAAACAGAAATACAAGTCAGCAATTATAAAATAAATGTTGGGCCGCAGTCAAACTCCAACTACCACTGTACCTAGAGATGTGGTTTAGGAAAGCAGTTGATACTCAGCAGGTTTTCCATGGCCCAACAGAAGACAAACCAATAGGGACATTTTTAAATGACTTAAACATTCTGAGAATGGTGGAAGATGCAGGTTTTCCCCCCTGCCTGTGCCTCTTGTATATTGTTAAGGTACAACGATAGGCCAATTCCAATGTGTCAACTATCACTTCCGCCTTGAAACCTTGGAAGGACCAAAATATTAGAAATGTTCACAGCTGGGTCAGAGAGAAATATTGCTTTACTCACAGCATTATGAGGGCTGACCTTGGGCGCAGATACAGGTTTCCTCTGTCTGTCTCATCCGTATTAATATTACATGCTGTAAATATCAATATAAATGTAATATATCTGAAAACCAAAACAGCCATGACAGTCAGCTTTACATACAATGTGATGGCATTTCAGAATCATCTTTCTTTAAGCCTCGTGTGAACACAGAAATGTCAACATGTGTTGTACATTTTGTTGTTCAACATGCTGATTGCTGATGTTATGCAGCCTGCAACAAGGTCCCATTGCCACACTCCACCTAGGTGAGTTTTATTGGGTTCCTCCAGACAAGTACACAGGTTGGTGGGGTTGGAATTTAAAGCTTGTTCAGTAGTTCAAATTATCAGCTTGTAAGTGGAAATAAGTGGAACATTTATATATCCCTCATATATGTACATTGACATACAATACATTCTGAATCTGCACAAAAACATTTCTGTATATACAAATTATATATATATTGTCTATAAAATCAATTGATGTAACAATATTTGGACGTTTAGTGTTTCAACATGTTTGGTATTTGGCCACCAATCAGAAGTTGTGAGCAGTGTGATCAGTGTTCAGATCTACCTTAGTGTGCCCAGTGCAGGCGTACTCTTATCAGCCCTGCAGACCACAGTCTCAAACCCTCACACCTGGTGCTACTGGAGACCTTTCCCGGATCTTATTAGGGGTCCGAGCAGCAAAGCTGCTTGGACCCTATTGTTTCTGTAACGTTTTTTTTTTCCCTCAAATTCTGTAAAAGTCATACTACAGCCTATACCGAAAGTCGAAAACTCTTGAAATGTTCAGGTATGGTTACCGATAACCCCCTCTACCCATGAACCCAAATTTGTGGTACTGCACCCAAAGGTGACGCTATTGTAAAAAAAATCATGAGTTAGGCTTATTTTTCTTCACCAGATTGACCTGGACTCAAAATTCTTAAGACTTAGACTTAGACTCAGATGCATTTACAAAACCCTGGGTCTTATGCCCTAAAAATGTTTACTTTTCCCACAATTTCATATTAAAGCTAAACATGATAAAAAGATTCACAGGCTACAAAAATAATCAAAAATTCACCAAAATCATAAAATCTTTAGACCAAGCCTCACATAAATCATCGAACAGAATTTGTTTTACTTAGTTCCATTTGAGAAATATTGGCCAATAAAGTGGGAGCAGTTAGCCCATTTTTCTTATATGACCATTTTGTTATTGTATAAAAAAACATACAACTATTATTAGGTGGATACCAATACCCCCAACTACCCATAAACCCAAATCGTGGCACTGCACCCAAACGTGGTGCAATTTAAAAAAAATATGCACTAGCCTTATTACTCCTTACCAGATTGACCTGGACTCAAAATTCTTTCATCGTATTAATCTCTAAAATCAGATGCATCTTTTTCACCCCGGTCTTCTGCTCTAAAAACGTTAACTTTTCTCACAATTTCATAGAAAAGACAAACGTCCACAGTCTCAACCCATTTTGCCTATATTTTGCCTTGACCCTCACCCTATCATTAGGTGGATACCATTAACATTGCACATTTTCAGATCTGTACTCTTTTAAGAAAGCCCTTAATTCTCTTGTGAAATGTGTGCAATCGACAATTTTCAATCGACATTTTCACCATGTGATTGAGGCTCAACGGGATAATGCTGTAAACTGGTGATCCTTAGGTTGAGAGTTTGAATCCTGAATAGAGCATTATGAACATGACATTCTGTCATTGCCACTCACTTAAGAAACACAACATTGAACAGCACCTGAAATTCATTAGGCAATCAACATTCTGGCTCATTAGGTTCCAAGAATCTGACTTCCAAGACACAGTATGGCATTAAGGGGAACTTCTTCATTAACCATTTTTCCTTCATAATTAACTCTGTCATATTCATATTTCTTCCGTTAGTGTTCTTGACTACAAATGTTTAATTTCCTCAGAATTTCAAAGATTTTTCAGGTATATGCTTTGAAGAAAGCCCTTAAATCACTTGAGAAATGTGTGCTTTGAGTTTTCTGGATGTTGTGTGCTTATCAATATACATTTTGACCATATGAATGGGGCTGCAGTTCAGGTTTATAAGTGGAACATCTTTCCTTAAATATGACAATTATATGTTATATTTATATATCTTCCATTAGTTTGTTCTTGACTTTTAATTTTGCTCGGACCCCATTAATCACCACTTGCGGTTATATTTTATATTGTTTTTTAATAATGAGACAATGCTTGTGTCACCATTTGTTTATTTTGATATGGTTATGGGAAAGTCACCATTTTATGTCTGTTCTACACAAGACTCTTGAACAAGTTCCTGTTCATCTAAGTGGCCTTGAATAATGAATGTTGTACTTCACATGTAGGTTAAAGGGCATATTTGATCGTACAAAGTAGCAAACTTGACTTGCGATCCTTCTGATCTGAATGGTGTCTTAGAGATTGTATGCCCGGCTGGCACCTTAGGTCCTGTGAAATGGTTTTTATGCTGCTCTCGTGGAGTCACTAGATGACTCCAAAGATATGAAGATAACCACTCTATGTTCTGCAAAGCATTCAGCTTTGGCTGTGTTCGCTGTACCAGAAAGGCCGTGCCTGGAGGGCTGAGTTGTCCACAAACAGCAGGAGTTTGATGGAATGGAAATGGGAGGTGTCCAGGGTCTGTCAGCAGTTGGTTGGACACCATAGCAGCACCAGTTACAAACCAGTTATTTTGTATTTTTGCTTCTCTGAGCTAGATGTTACACTGGCTGTTAGTCTCCTGAGCGTGACCTTCATAAAGCCATGCTGACCAATCAGCATTGGCTGCTACACACTGACACTTTATCCTTGACAGAGCTTGCTTGCGTCTTTGTTTTTATTATTGTTTGCTTTTATAAATAACTGGATCCTCGAGTAGGTTTAAAATTAATACAATCATTAAAATATGCATTAGTATACATAGTAACAATGGATTTTTATATGAGACGTGGAGCTTCATGATTGAGTAGGGGAGAGAGAATGGAACCCATTAAAGGAATAGTCCTTGCACCTGAGACACACTCAACCATCTTTACATTCTTTCTATCTCTCTGCCTTGAAACTACTTGGAGCAGTTTCTTTGAAGAAACCTAGGAGGATGTTGTCGAAGTTCACCAACAAGGATGGTTGTGTATTTTGAATACAGCACCTGTGTTTTGGAGGATGAATTGGTTTTGGATATGCAGGTAAATAGGTCAAAGAGGTTGGTCAGGGGTTTTAAAAGGAGTCAACATAATATGTAGTAATATTTAGGGTAGGCTACCAGACTCTCGTTTTATCTCATAGTGCAAATTAAATACGTAGACAAACACTCAACTGACCACAGGGGAACCACATACAGGTTGTGCAAATGAAATCAGATGTCTATTTGTTTTTTTGTCTTGAAACGTATATTTTAGAATAATGCAGATTCAATTTATTTTAAGATTACAACTGTAATTACTCTGATTTGAGTCAAAAATTGTATGTTAACTTGAAAAACATCTTTAGTGCACCTGCTACCAATGTTTGCAACATGTTGCGCGAAGGTGGGACTTTTCAAATTACACATTTAAGATGAATACATAGTTATTTGGTGCTGGAGCAGTGGATGGGTAACAGACTGGTCTACATCACTGGAACACAGTGGATGGGTAACAGCCTGGGGTACACCACTGGAACACAGTGGATGGGTAACAGCCTGGGTTACATCACTGGAACACAATGGATGGGTAACAGACTGAGTTACATCACTGGAACACAGTGGATGGGTAACAGCCTGGGGTACACCACTGGAACACAGTGGATGGGTAACAGCCTGGGTTACATCACTGGAACACAGTGGATGGGTAACAGACTGAGTTACATCACTGGAACACAGTGGATGGGTAACAGACGGGTACATCACTGGAACACAGTGGATGGGTAACAGACTGGGGTACATCACTGGAACACAGTGGATGGGTAACAGACTGGGGTACATCACTGGAACACAGTGGATGGGTAAAGCTGCTTGGCATTAGAGGTCCACTTCACACCGACAGCTAGGTTGACAAATGAGGGATTAAGGCGTTGGCCTGGATGTGGAGATGAATGATTCCTGTGATTGCCAAGGACTGTAATGAATTCCCATGTCACCTGTAATGCAGTTATGTTTCCTCAGGTTTGCTTAGATTTCATTTCAAAATGAAACATTGATTCCTTAAAGTAAACAGTTTGTGGCGTATGCCGTATTTTCTTGCAAAACCTTTCGGCATTGATAGAAAACAAATATGAAGAATATGAAGGAAACGTGGCCTCAATTGTGAGTGGCCCTTACTGTGCAGGTGAAAATGCAGTTTCCATGGAAACACAAAGGACAGTTAAAGGGGTTCTACGCATACTTTTGCTTCTTCTTGCATTGTGTATTTGATGTGTGGGCTTAGTCTGCTTGCATGTGTGTGTGTGTGTGTGTGTGTGTGTGTGTGTGTGTGTGTGTTTGTGTGTGTGTTAGCATGTGTGTGTGCGTGTGTGTGGGTGTGTCTGTGTATGTGTGTGTGTGTTGTGTTGCAGTAGGGCTTTGTGCTGTGGTGTGTTTTGCAGTTATTACCCTGTCATAGAGTTAAGCACTACCATCCATCAGAATATAATTTTCAGATAGTTCCTGGGCTGCTCCTGATTGTCCGACGATTTTACGTGATTAAAGTGACAATTGAAAACTTAGTGTGGGTGGCAGTACAAAAATAATATGCATTAAACGTCTTAATTTCTGTGTTTTTTGTGGGTTTTACAACGAGAGAGTGGTAAAGTTTACATCTCGTACCCCTTGGCTCCAATACACAATAGTTCAGACAAGGGGCTCCAAATTGTAAGCATCTTTTTCTTTACCTTCAAGCCTGAAACTATTGTCCAATGACTCTGGGGGATGAAAAAGTTGTATCTAAACCTCATTGACCTCTACAATATGTATTTTGGTATCAAAGATTCCCACTTTGAAACTTTCAAGTCCTGTTCTCACTTTTCTACACTTAAGCCTAACAGTTCTTAGGGTTCTATCCTTTCATATTGATTTCTAGGCTGAGGAAAGTACAAAAAACAGCCTTTAAGAAGGCCAGGCGTGGTGGGAAGCTGACTTGGTTCCCATTTGTGGGGAAGCTTTTGAAGCACAAAGTGAGACGGCCTTGAAGCGGCCAGGGTTGTACAGGGAGCGCTTGGAGAGGACTGTGCCTGAGGCCTTTTTTTTTTTTAGAGAAGTTCTCATCTCTTCCTTCCAGGAAAAAGGAACTGAAGGAAAGCTTCCAGGTGACAACTTGGTGCAAAGGGAAAAGGAAAAGGGTCTAGATGGAAAGCAAGAGGGATTCATTTAATTTATTTATTTTCTTCTCGAACATTATTTCACATTACTCTGGATTTAAAGATGTCCCACATTAAGCATGCAAACTGCTTTATCCCTTTAGTTGTTAAAGGTATGCTTGAAATTATATTAATTAAACATTAAAATGGAATACGATTCATACCATTTCAATAACTTTTATTTGCGGTCAGTATGCTTTACATTTTACAGATCACAAAGATTCCTTTCAGATGTTTTTATCTTTGTATTATTTTACAATTATTTTTGAAGCCATGTAATGCTGAAAGTCATTTCAGCAGACAGGAAAGCAGTGCAGGAGAGGTAGAATCATACTCTAAAGAGTGGTGTTCTCCTGGGTTCTATACTTGGTCCTTGGATTTCGTTTTTTGTTGTATTTCTTCAATGCTGCTGTATTAAGTAAATGTATTTGTAGCTGGATGACATGTCCAACTGCTCTAGAATGCTGTTATGTTTATTCATTAATGAAATAAATTATCTGTTCAATATTTGGTTTTCCATGCCTTCCTCCCTTATTTTGGTCATATAATCTACATTATAAATGTTATTAATATATAGATAGATAGATATATTAGTGCTGTCAAGCGATTAAAATATTTAATCACGATTAATCGCATTAATGTCATAGTTAACTTGTGATTAATCGCGATTAATCACACTCTTTTTTCTATTCTAAATATTCCTTGATTTCGTGCTGCTAGCCTTTTAGTGAGATCAGAGAGTGTTTAGAAGGACAGTTATAAAATATATTTGGTAAGATGGATATATTAGAAGAGAGACCCGCAGTGAATTCAACCCGGTCCACTTGACATCAGGTAGGTGCATGACAGTGGTAAGCCTACCGTAAAACTTCAATAGCCCGGGCTTTTATTTGTTTCAATCACTGAACTTTCAAACAAAACTCTTGCTCAGCAAAGATGGGAAATACAATAACATTCATTATTTAAACCAGTATGAATATTCCTTCCATACTTAGGCCTATACACATTACCAGGCTATGATTCCTTTCTAAAACATTGGAACGTGCCGTAGCTAACCAACTGTCCTCCTATCTCTCATCTAGCAACCTGCTTGACCCTCACCAGTCAGGCTTCAAAAAAGCACACTCCACTGAGACGGCTCTCCTCGCGGTGACTGAGTCCCTCCGGGCGGCCAGAGCCTCGTCCCTTTCATCGGTTCTCATTCTCCTTGACTTGTCTGCAGCATTTGACACTGTGAACCACCAGATCCTCCTCGCCACTCTCGCCGAACTTGGCATAGCTGAATCTACCCTTTCCTGGTTCACGTCCTACCTGATGAATTGCACTTATCAGGTAACATGGAATGGCTCCTTGTCCAAACCTTGCACGCTTGATACAGGTGTCCCTCAAGGCTCTGTACTGGGGCCTCTTCTGTTCTCCCTCTACACCAGATCTCTGGGCTCTGTAATTACATCCCACGGCTTTACCTATCACTGCTATGCTGACGACACTCAGCTATTTCTCTCCTTTCCCTCATCTGACAAAGCCCTGATTGCAACACGCATATCTGAATGTCTGGCAGAAGTCAGCACCTGGACAACTGCCCATCACCTGAGGCTTAACCTCAACAAGACTGAGCTCCTCCTAATACCAGGGAAAGATTGCCCACACATGGACTTACTGGTCACTGTTGAGAACATCACTGTATCTCCTTCTCCAACTGCCAAAAACCTTGGTGTAGTGTTGGACAATCAGTTATGCTGCACCGCAAACATCACTGCGGTGGCCCGATCCTGCAGATTTGCACTTTACAACATCCGCAGGATCCGGCCCTTCCTCACAAGGGAAGCAGCTTAGCTTCTAGTCCAATCACTGGTCATCTCCCGCCTCGACTACTGCAACTCGCTCCTGGCTTGACTCCCTGCCTCTGCGATTAAACCCTTGCAGCGCATCCAGAATGCGGCAGCGCGCCTCGTGTTCAACCTACCAAAGTTCTCACATGTAACCCCCCTCTTCCGAGACCTCCACTGGCTCCCTGTAATAGCTTGCATCAGATTCAAGATGATGGTACTGGCATACAAGGCAGTCGATGGAACTGCCCCTGCCTACCTCCAAGCATTAGTAAAGTCACACACCCCAGCTCGATCCCTCCGCTCAACTACCTCAGCTGGACGTCTGGTACCGCCATCGCTAAGAGCAAGCAAAGGTCGATCAGCGAAGTCACAACTTTGCTCTGTTTTGGGACCTCAGTGGTGGAACGAGCTCCCTACCGATGTCAGGACCGCAGAGTCGCTCACCAGCTTCCGCAAAAGACTCAAAACTCACCTGTTCAGAGTTCATCTCGACTCTGCATAGAAACCAATGCACAGCCACCATTGAATGTTGTACGTCCTGGCACTTGTACATTGCACTTATTCAAGGTACTTAATTGTGTAGCATCTACAGTAGCTGCTATCGCTGCTTTACACAGGGAATGGGTTAGCCTAGCGATTGTAATACTTGCACTTGGTTCTATGAACATCTTTACTGTACCGACAGCGATATATTGTTTCACTTCTTATGACAAATGTACTTATTGTAACAAATGCACTTATTGTAAGTCGCTTTGGATAAAAGCGTCTGCTAAATGCCCTAAATGTAAATGTATCAAATAACGTCACACACACACACACACACACACACACACACACACACACACACACACACACACGCACGCACACTGTGGCGGAGTGGTAATCGGGAGAGTCGGGAGAATTCCCGGTGGGCCGTTAACGTTTCGGGGCTGTCGGGCTGATTACTGTGGGATAACAATATTGCGATTATAAAAGTTCCTTGCAGCGCTGTCCGGCAGCCTGAGCTGTGCGCCCGCAACCTCTCCCTCACTCAACAGACGCAAACCGAAAAAAAAGAATCACAAACCGTCAACGTCGCAACCAAGTCGATTTTGTCTAGAGGGGAGTAACTGAGCGGCCCCTCCCGAAGTGGTACAGCCCAGGTGGGCCTTGAACTGCGATTGGTCAGAAAGACGTAACAGCTGGTGACAACATTGAACCCTTGTGCAGGCTTGAACAGAGTGACACACAAACACACACACACTTTTAAGGAGTTTTTCACCCGCTCCGTATCCTTACTTGCCCCAACAAGTTTGTGCGGCGTGCTTGTTGTTTTGTTTCCGGTGTAGCTAAATCCGGTATGGTGTTGTAGTTTGTCTAACGTGACTTGTTGTTGCTAGACAGCAGGTGAAAAAACTACAACATTTGCCGAGCCAAAAGAACGTTAATCGCGGAATAAAAAAATTAACGCTGTTAAAATTGGTTTGCGTTAACGCTGTTAATAACACGCTAAACTGAAAGCGCTATATATATTTATATATATATATATATATATGTAACAGGGTGTAATATCCCTTAAATTATAATTACACAAAATTGCCTTACAGTTTTGTTTTATTACCTGAAGTGTAGCTTTCCAGCCGCCTTATGTGCCCCTTTCTATTTGATTTTGTTCTTTGATATGGCTCCTCCTCCTTCTGTGCTCCCGCCCACATTTCCGAGAACCCCATAAGTTTCCCGTGCCCCCTGCCCTCTTCCCTTTGTTCTGGTTCCCTTGGGAACAGGTGTGTACATTTATTTTGTGATCAAATCTTTGACCATCTTATAGTTTATCATTCTTTATATTAGGTATTTTGATTATACATTGTTTGATTGAAGACTTGGGTAAATATCCATGCATAGATTGCAGTGTTTTGGGGAACTTTGTATTTTGTTGCGATTTCCTAGCATGCACCTGACCCTTGTGTAGTCATGCTAGTTCCCCTCCCCCTCTGTGTGCTTCGTAGAGGAGTTGGAGGAATGTCAAGGGCACTTTCTAAGAGGAAGCTGCTTTTGCATGTTTATCTTCAGGTATGTCTTTTATTTCTTTGATTTCAATAATCTTTGATATAATGTTGTATGTATTGCCCTTTGTTCTGGTTCCCTTGAGAAGAGAGGAGTTGGAGGAATGTCAAGGGCACTTTCTAAGAGGAAGCTGTTTGTGCATGTTTATCTTCAGCAACCAATAAATGGACGTCGGAGTTCCCGAGTCCGGACAGAGATCGTGGGTCAAGTCTTTCATTGAAAAACACAACGCAGATTCAGCCGGTCACACACACACACATATATATATATATATATATATATACATACATTAAAATTGAACTCTTTAATCAAATCAATAATAAAACCCAAATCTTTCCAAGGAGCTTCTATTGATCAGTTGTAGTGTATAACATACCCATTTCAAGAGATTGGTTTATGATGCTGACTCTATGGTTGATTCCTTCCTCCGTTATCCCAAGCAATTAGCTTAGTGCTCCACTTAGTAGATAAGTTACAAGTCGATTACAAGAGGGGCATCCGTGGCATACTGGTTAAGGACTTGGACCGGTAACCGGAGGGCGGGCGGCTCTAGCTCTACTGTTGGCACGGAGAACCGAGCGAAAAGACTACAAGCACTTCCCGTTCCGGTCCGGTTTCCGTTTAATTTACAAAATGCTGATTTACAAAATGCCAAATAAAACAAGGTAGAAACTGTATTTCGCTACGATACTTGATCAGGAACATCAACGACGACCACTAACCACTCGATGAGTTTCACATTTCTGAAAATGAATGTTTAGGGTTGTTTTTGAATGCCCATAGCCAGCCATTGTGAAGCAGGCAGGGGCGATTCGAAATTAACCAAATGCTCGAGACAGGACCAATATTCAAAATTTCGGTGTTAAAGGAGAAATCCGGTGTGAAATGGATTCCGGATTTGTTTGGTATGATAACGAGTTGGAATGAATACCATTAGTAGTTCACCCGTCGACCCCATCTTGTTTTCAAGACTCGATAAGTAGATTGACGAACACAGAGATTGTGCCATCCGTCAATAACACGCAAGCTCTGTGTTCGCAAATCTACTTATCGAGTCTTAAAAACAAGATGGCGTCAATGGGTGAACTACTGATGGTATTGCGTGTATAAAATGTCCTTTTTAATAAACAATCTGTACACTTACAAAGTTATCAATGCCTCGTTTTATATGTTAAGACCCTTATTATACTACCAAAGAAGTGTCGGGCTACTTCTAGCCTTTTAAGTGGTCAAATAACGATTTAGTTTTTACCATAACACATGCCGCCATCGTTCCAAGTTTATAGCGTTTTGGTAGAATCGGCTAAAAACAGCCAACTTAAGAATGCGTCTATATGCGCTTTTTTGCTCCCAAAGGAACATTCCAACTCATTATCATGCTAAACATATCCCAGATCCATTTTACACCAGATTTCTCCTTTAACCACTCTATTTCACCCTAGACAAAACAGAAAGGGGGCTCAATGTTCAAAATACCGGAATTGTCTTTTCTCAACACACAGTCCTCTTATTGCATTCATAGTTGAAAACAACATTTAAAGACCTATACTCATTATATATAGATTATGTATAGAACGTCGGTCATTATCTGGAAAGTAAGCCCCGACAGGGCGAACAGGAGACCGACGCGCAGCGGAGGTGTCTTGCTTCGCCCTGAAGGGGCTTATTTTCGATAATAATAATGTGGTAAGGAAATATAGCTTGTTCCTTACAACATTACAGTGTGCAGATGTGATACAACTGGATATCTACTTTCTCAGAATGAGTGAGCCTAGTTTTAGGTATTGAACAGTGCAACTACCTTAAGGTTGTTTCAAGAAGGGAACTTAAAAAACTAATGTCTCCAAATCATGGATGTACTAAAGATTGTAACCCCACTTACCATAATCCCGCTCATCGGCAAACTGCCATTGATTGACTGATTATGAAGCATGTGAAACTCTATTCTAATTGAATCCAAAAAAAGAATATGGATATTTGGGCGATTTTGCTTGGAGGCGAGTCAGAAAGAGGGTAAAGGACAGATAGTATCACGCTATGGTGAGTGTGGATGTGTGGAGCTCCATGGAACATCTTGTAGCATCTTTTCCTAGCTATCATTGTTGTGCTTGGCACTTTCAAGTGCTTGGCACTTGTTCTATGAACATCCTTAACGTACCAAGAGCGATATATTGCTGTGGCTCTTTCTTCTGACAAATGTACTCGCTTTGCATAAAAGCTTCTGCTAAATGCCCTTAATGAAAATGTATTAAAATGAGCCGATGGAAAACATTGATGAGATTTCCTAGAGAGGTTTAAGCTTATCGGACACTGAAAGTATAATGCCACAGTGTCTGTGGAAACGTGTGGAACTTTGTCTGACCAGTGGTTGATGTTGGTGGCGCAACTGAGAGAGGGTGAGACTTCCAGGACACTATTATGCCACAATGTGTGAAGATGTCTGGAGCTTCGTCCTGCCAGTGGTTGATTCGGATGTCAGTGTCCGAGATAAGGTTCAGCTTTTCGGAGATACTATACAATAGTGTAATGTCAAGGTGTGTGGCACATTTCATATACAACATCGCTCATTATCGCTCATTAACTGTCCTCCATAACGACGCCACTAAAAAAGTATCACAAATGGGACGATGCCATGTGGATAACACTGCCCTCCTTCCTAGCCCAAAATGCATTTGATTGAATTTGATTGAATTAAGAATGTGTTATCTATAGACATTTTGTACGTTCTGGGCTAATGTAGAAACATGGGGCTTTCATTGGATCATACTCTAATTATAAGATACTGATTAAAATTATACTACATTTCTGCCAAGTCCGTTCTGCTAGATGCCACTAAATTATATTTCACACTGCACCTTTAAGCAATGCCCTTATTTCAAATGCTGCGTCTTAATAGGCTACGTTCATATAGACACCAGCTGCTGATTTTTGTGTCCCTCATGTTTGGCTTTTACACTCACATCACCCTCTGCAGCCGTTGGGAGGAAACTAATGAATCAATAAGCGCTGTGTTACTGCCAGGCTATGATTCATGTGGAAATGCCCTTCCCCAAAGAGACTAGCCTTTAACGTTAAAGATATATTTTCTCCAAAGTGCTATTGCTGGTTTGAATAGAGACTGACTGTTAATTTAATATTGAACACCAATCAGGCCTGCTATTAAATTAGAGGTTTAAATCGTAATATTTGTTCACTTCAAACAGTACATTAACCAATGCAATGATTACAAAATAAGATATATTGAGTACCCATTTTAGTGATTTGTAAGCTTTTTTTTTAATAAAAGGAAAAAATGAAAAGGTTGCTTAGTCATAACCATTTAGTAATGTCAACATGTAACATGTGTCTCTTTCATTAGCAGAGTCTTATTTTGGCACAACTCTGACTACACTTGTGCAGTGGTGTCAGCGTCTATAGGCTATGAGCATGGGAATAAAGTTGGAAAGTGTCCATGCTTTCCATCAAGAGTAATTTCTGGTGAGAGAGAGTTGCTGAGTAAACATGCATGCTTCCAAGTATCCCATCAAGACAAAGAAAACGCCTGACTATTCAAAGCTCAGTAACATGGTTTGTCAACCATCTAAAGTCTGGAACTGTACAACATATATTGTCATTTAATTTTCCAATGATAGAACCAGCAAACATACTTACTACTGTTAAATATCCAAAGTTCAGTAGTGACAGTAACACCAATAATTGTTTAGGTTCTGATAAATTGATGATATGAATGCCAGACTGAAAGCCAATTCACACCAGTGCAACACAAAATGTATGCATGCAAACTATACACACCAGTGTACCACACGCTTTTTATTCACTCTTGAAAAGGTGGTCGATATATATTGTTGGTCAAGGTGCCGACCTCTTGGGGGATATCACTGTATTGAAGCAAAATAGAGTCGAAAAGTTCCAGCAGTGATGATTAACTCTTAATTATGATGGTGAGAAATTGGAAAATTAAAGAAAAATATGGATCCATCCAAAATCCAATACTGTAGAGACGGAGAGAATGCTGGGAGCTCCATGAGTTCATAAAAGAGCTCCTGTACCATGGCCTCTATAACGCCACCTCATTTATACCACAGTCACTTCACCCAATATATCAGGAAGTTTTTGAAATAGTCGTATCGTAGGCTAAACAATCTGGTGTTTGTAACCGTTACCGGAAATCTGCAACAGCTAAAGCTGAGATACATTTTATTCTTGCTGCTTAAAGTCCTGCACTGGTGTATACTCCATAGGAACACATGAAATAAATGTTTTTATAAATATCTGTGTGAATATGTTGCCCAAATATTCATCCTAGTGTGAAGGGATTCCAACACAATCATACACAACTGGATGGTGTACTGGTTGATGTAGTGAGATAGAGTGTAACTGCTTTGTGCAAAGAAGATGATGCCCGACTGACTGTAGAATTTGTCTGCCTGTTACCATAGTCGAGGGGGATAAGCCACTGGCACTAATGCTGCTGGAAGGAAGGAGTTCAAGTCCCGTGGGGCAAACTCAGGAAGAAGCAACACAAAATATCATCAATAATTACATGTAACTGGCAGTCTGCCACTGCCGGTTACATGTAATTAACTCTAATGAGAACAGTTCCAGGCTACCAGTAGTATCCAAACAGGGTTCACTTTGAGCAGGGTTCACTTTGAGCAGGGTTTACACCGAACAGGTATCCAGAATCTTCCTCAGGCCTTATCTCCACCATTCCGCCAGGTACCCGGAGGCTCCTGATCAACCGGTGGGAGTCCAGCAGGTGCATGCTCAGCACAGACAGCTCAACCGCACTAGGATGCAGGATTGGAGAAAGCCAGCATTCCAGCTCAGGATGAACCTGTATATTTACCCTAGAGGTCTTGGTTTACCCTCTTCCTCTGCCCATTGAATTGGGGGTTGAACCCCGATAACAGGCTGACCGTATCCCCTATGACTGTCCAGAATACCTTCTAGAATCAGGGAGAGAACTGAGCACCTGGATCAGTCAACACATGAAGGGAAGGACTAAATACCCTGAAGACATGCAATATGTGCACAAGGCAGGACATGCGCCACAAAGGACCTTAAATCCCTCTCCATGGATGGAAACAAAAAAGTGATTAGATGAGGTCGGTTATAGCACAGGAAACAAGTTCTATGTCAGTCACATTTTTGGAGAAGATAAGTGTGTTATCTATCCTGGAAGGCCTCATCACTGCCTCCTGCCCTGCTGGATGATCGCACATAGAACTTGTCGATTCCAGATGACTTCCTCAAAAAGTTGAAGTTCATGTAATGGCTCAGTATTGGTGTAGAAATGTGATTAATTATTTCCAAGTGCAAATAACCAATACATTCTTTATTTTGCTGACTTCTTGTTTTTTATCCAGAGGATAAAAAAAACATCTTTCTCGTAGATCGCACCATCTTTCCTCCTTCTTGTTTAATGCGACTGCATCACCTTCTCTCACATGATCAGCAGCTTGCGGATTTCACTGTCTCTCCAGTAAGAACTAGACATGTTGATATTGCTGTGTTGTCTCTGTCTAGACAATGCAGCCACACCTCTACCCAAGTCGCGCCCCTGGAACTGCAGAGTTGTCTAATTGCATCTACATCAGAATGAAACCGCCAATGTGTGTAGGGTCCGGGAGGGTAAATTGGGGTGCTAGCTCAAGCCGGCGATATACCTCTGGCAGTGTAAACACGCGGACCATGCCGGGAAAAAGGTGTGCATAAGACAGGCATATTTGGTAGTGTAAAAACGTCTACAGTACAGAGAGGGGACAGTTCCAAAACCAGGAAGGAATGAGCACTGGCCTAAATCCATGGCTGGATTACCAACTCCAATAATTAACTAAAATGATCACAGTTCCAGGCAACCAATTGCTTTCAAGCAGAGTATTTCAGCCCAATTCTGAAACGTATTAGTTTTCATCTCAAGAATATCTAAATAGCCACAATGCATCAACATTTTCTTAAGAGGTCTGTCTTCTGCAAAAAGGAAATATTACAATATCGTCTAATTTATGAGAAAAATCACAAAAATAGGAATCTCCACGTAGGTTTGCCTTAGTACAGCAGGGAGGATTTATAAAGCTCTGCTTTCCATCATTAATGTCATAGTTGATTGGTTGCCAGCTCTTTGGTATAATGGCTGGAAGACATGGTTTATACCCCTTAATTATAGTTAGATTATTGCCTGCCTCTGCTGTTCTGGGGAAAGCCCAGGGAGAGGAGGAGCATTGTCAGCTGTTTCTGACCCCCAGTCTGCCGACTGTGTCTCTATTCTTTGCTAAGGGATACATAGGGAAGGTTCTTTCCATCCCGACATCCCCCTCTTCTCAGAATTGTAAGACTGGGGCTGCCTATTACAGTAAATCACAGCAGAAATCGGTTGGTTTTGATAAAGATAAGCAGAATTTGTTAACAACAATATAAAGTGTCGTGGTTCAACATCACACCGGATCATTCCATTAAACATGATACAAAATACAAATTCAATACTCAAAACCTACAGGGCTCATATAGCTATTTGATAAAAAACATTTTGCAGTATTTGTATGTATTCGGGATGAAAGTTGCGGTGTGTGTTTACCACCAAGATTGTTCCAGATGGATGGCAAAGGCCAGACAAATAACCTGTAGTTCCATTATACAGCAATCTCAGTCCCAATTGAGCCTGAGAAAGGAGACAGGGAGGGAAAACACAATGTGACACTGGGTACCCTGGCGGAGCCCTTGTAAGTATTCAGCGTTGGTCCTGCTCCTCTGGGACCATTAGTAACAACCTTTAAGAAGCAGTGATTGGATGGAGAGGCTCTCTGCATATCAACAGGAACCTCGCAGTCCCAGGGGAGCCCAGCGGTCTGGGCGTGGAGGAGGTGTAAAGTGAGCTGACAAATGGAGATGTGGTGCGGAAGGAATGAGGAGGAGAAAAGGTGATGAGGTGAGCTAGAGAAGAGGGACAAAAAGAAAGGGAGGCCGTGGGGAACAACCGCAGAGGGCCGTGATTAAGATGCACTTCAGTTGAAGAAGAGTCTAATAGTTGACAGTGGGGAGGGATTGGAGAAAGGGGAAGAGAGAGTAAAGGGATAAAGGGAGAGGAGAAAACGAGAGAGGGCACGAGCAAGACCAAAGAGAAAGAGTGGGAATCAATTACACCATCATGCTTTTAACAAATTCATTTTAAATGTTTTGAGTGTAGCGGCCGAGAGCCTCTGAGGAGATCATGTGACCATAAGCTTGAGCGTAATGCACCACTGAGCAGCGTGCTAACAACACATGCCAGTGTGTTGCTCATTAGTTCAGTAGCTTGCCAAGGAAGTGAGTCTCCTTAGCAGTATAATAACAAGCTTATTTAATAGCTATACAAAGAAACATATGCAACAGCAATGACCTAGCCCAAACATTTGTTTTTGGGTATGCCAGTCACTCCTGAGACCATCCAGAAGGTTCTACTGAAAGTCAACTCTCATGGCATGGACTTCATGAGGCGAGTGGTGAAGCCCTGCTTAGCAGGCCAGTTGTTTGTGAGCAATCATGAACTTCTGCCACAGAAGGCCCTCCTCTAGTCTAGGAGCCATGTGCTTATAATAATTGATACGGTGTCTACCGCTGTTTACATTCTTCAACACAATTGCATTCAATCACATCATTCAGCGGCATCTATCGTACACTTCTGCCATGAGCCTCCACTAGAATTAGTCCGGCCATGCTCATAATTTGAAAGGTAATACACTGCTTTTGTGTTTGAAGCGTTCATTCTTTTGCATTTATCTATTAGGGGCATGAAAGAAAAAAAAAGTCAGAAAACATAGGATCAGCCATTGAAAATGGAAGAATAAATAAAAGTAAGATAAGTGAATAAAGACACAGCCAGAGCACTGTGCTGCCATGCAGTGTCATGGCTAAAGGTTAGCAAGAGATTGAAATATCACTTCAGCATGAGAAAAGTGAATCAAACAACATACAAATGGCCCACCTTAAGAAGAACGACAGTATGGGGGCTATTAGTTAATCTATCAACTTCATCTCACTTCACGGCAGAGCGGGCAGGAAATCCATCGCTCACACCTTTTAAACAATATTCCCTCCATCTCTGTCATCCTCGGCTAGCAAAAATGACTTAACCAAACATCCAGGAAGAGAAATCTTTGGAGCTTGTGGAGAAATGGCTGGGGATCCGGTAACCGGTCTACTATATTCTTTGGGGAATGGCTCTTTTAGTGCTGTGGTGTTAAAATCAGACGACCATAGTTCCCCTGTATAACAGTCGGCCAAGAGGGTGTCAGCTTATTGACGGGCTTCCGGCTCTTCAGAAGATATTGATTGGAGGACTGAGAACTCTTCAATGTGTAAGGAATGTTTTTGTAGTAGCTTTAGGAGTCATACGAGGTCATCTCATTTCTCTATGTCATGACAAATCTTTGTGACACAGTTTAGGTTACAAACATAGTTTTAATATAGGTAGATATCCAATATAGGATTTGGCATTATAATTTTTTCCTCATCTAGATGGCCCCTTGGAGGTGCTAACTTCACCAACAGTTATCCATAAGAGAAAACCCAGCAACAGACAATGTCTAAAATACATTAAACAACAATACCACAACCACGTCACCAGGGGAACTGGGTGACGGGTAGTCTTCAGCCTAGGATTCATTGACACACCTCTGAGAGGGTGTTCTCTAATAACGTATTGATCGGCAATGCTTGATATGCAAAGAGGACAACAGCGAGCGGGGATCCTAGGTGAGACGGATGTCCTCAGTGAACCCAGCATGGCACTGTGTTGATTAAAGGAAGCATTAGGGCCCCATGATCACATAGAAGTAGATCCCACCACTGGAGTCATGTCTGAACCAGCACTCATTAGTCAGTGCAGACAGCCCGGAGAGGAGAGCGGCCTTCACCCATTATTATTTCAACATCTTCTGACAAAATAATAGCGGGATTCATCTTTTGAGTTTGGTTAATGACTGCAGTGGCGTTTTTATTAAATACGTACAAAATAGGATATCCAACGGTGCACACAATTTTTCAAGTGTACCCTTAATTTTCTGAAAATAAGTAGTTGCCAAAATGAACGAATAGCCTGTGTTGGCACTTATTAAAGGGTCGCACTTGGCGGCGGTGGAAAGAATGAGATAAGTGACAGGTGAACACTGGTATTGACAGACAGGCACATACCTTTTCAGGAGCATTGCCACGGAAAGATCAGAGAAGCATGTGTTTCACTCAAGATGTGACCAAGGGCAACATAGGTGAACACCCACTCAAGAAGACAGATTGTTTAGGTCAACTCTATAGACAGTGAACCCTCATCTTTATTATCAACCAAATCATCCCCAGAATATTCACAAACCTGCCAACGATGCTTCCATCACTGTTCAGTGTCCCCTTAATGGAATTGTATTGAATCAGTAGATATGAACTCAATCAAATGTGGGGGAAAAATGCCAATGGACAACATGCTCACCATAGTTGTCCTCTGACCTAGACCCCTGACGTAGAGATTTTAAGAGATCACCACATATCTAAGATTGCTATGCAGGATTCACGTAAAAATGTAAAACCTATCTTGCAGTTTGAAGGGGCATGCTTGACCAATCAGCTTTCAAACAGGCCTATTTCCCTTACTAAAGTAATTTATCACAGTTGGCTTCAAAAGAGTCTGGTATTTTGCCTAAGTTTAATTGGAACGAATCTGTTATCCCTACAAACTGTACCTTTAGCATTCAGCAGAATCCATTAAGTGCCAATACACTTATGTTTATCTACTTGATTATTATTTTTTCATAATTTATTATTATTGATTATGGTAGTTGCTAACTTACCGGGACAGTAAATCAGGATTCATAATTCATACAAGCAGGCTAACTATCAGTTTATCTCAGAAGTGCTGCTTGTCTGACAACAAAAGTGTCCGGCACATGCATGAAGTTATCGCCCAAGTTATTGTGCATTTTTAATATGTATTTCACATTTTTTGTGATTTATTTGTTAGAGGTTTGTTATTTTTCCCCCCCTGTCGTAAAAATATAATTAAGACCTATGCAAATTATAATTAATACTTTTAAATGCATTTTAAGGCCTTAAATTGACATTCTTTGATTAAAGAGTTTACAATTCTTTCAATCCCTCCATGGGTACCCTGGCTTAGAAGAAAAATGAATGCACTAGTTGAGGTGAAGGGAGAGCTTAATTTCAATGTAAATGCTTTGTCATTGTGTGCCTGGACTGGGAAATAGGACAGAAACAACAGAAAAACCAAACATTAATCAAAGTCCCTTCTGTAAAATGATTGCTTTAACATGACATTTTTCACGTCAAGTATTGTCTCTGTCTCAAAATGAATGAACGATGAACATCTAGTTTTTTGTGAAATCAAATGATAGCCTTTTAAAATTGCAGTAGTATTTATTATTAAATATGTCATATTTGGGGCCAAGTCATACCTGTATAGCTTTAGTCATTTGTATTGCTCCTCACAGTCACAACCCAAATGTGTTAGATAGGACTCAGGAAAGGATAAAATATAAACCACAAGGAAAAACCTTGAGTAGGATCACTTGGTGGATCCCTGCTTGATTAGCAATAAAGAACAAATAACAATGAGTGAAATTAGAATTAAAAGGAATTGGTCAGTTATTTAAGACCCCAGGTGAATTGTTGACAATGTCTATGTACAGGGTTAAATTGGAGAAAAACGACCTAGTCATGGAGAGTTTTTATGCGCAAGCCTGGGTTGGCCCAAACAAAGATACAGCCTCCTACATTTACCCTCATGACCTTTTGTAATGTTAAAGAATGAATATGAATTATCACAAAATTCCTATGACGCAAAAACTTCAGAGTAAAATGTGACATGTCATGAGGTAAGATGAATCAGAGCAGAGGATAGATTACAAACAGTTGTTACATAAAGCTCAAATAGTCTATGTTACAGACTTTTTGATCATTGATGAACAATACTTATTCCAACAATATGTAGCAAGTACAAAGTGCTTTCATAAGGAACGTCGCTGAATCTTCTTATCAACAAAGTATTGAGGGCCTTATCAAGCTTTGCTATTCAAGATGAGGTCCTTCCAATTCCTATATTCTCATACCAGTCAGATTCTAGTTGTTATGGTGATGATGATGAAAGACATTACTAGCCAATCTGCCACTCCTGGCTTCCAAACAAAGTCAGCTAATTAAAAGTCTGTCCGTCCCGTAACATCCCCACAGAGAAAAATGTTTACTGTGTGGGTAGGCGGACACACACACGCACACACTCACCTATTTTGATGTCTCCATCATGCAGCTGCTTCTTAGGGTACTCTGCATTATTAATGAAACACAGAAGAAAACTATTCCAACAATATGCATGCTAAACAAATGCCCTCCGGTGAACAACTTTTAATGTCTAGGGTCTAATCACATTTTTCTTTTGCTAAAAAAAAGCTAAATGTGTTCTCAACCTAAATACCCACATTAAGAGGTTGGCAGTGTATGAAGGAACCCATAATATGATGGTCTGTTCGCCTGTTGTCGTTATCACTTTCTTACAGAAATTGCAAGGCTACCATTAAACATTGAGATCAAAGACTAAGCAGACTCGCTCAAATCTGGGGGAACTTTCTTTCGCCTCATATTTGTTTCGACCAGTCACTAGTAAGCTTCTACCATAGGAAGACAAGCTGAAATAATCCTTTCTTGACATTGGTGTTCTAAGGTAAAGTGGCTGCAAAGGTTTGGAATGAATCAGGAAACAAGGAGTAATTCAATCCCTTTACATTTGTTGTTCTGCTATTTCATAGTAGGACTGCTGGACTACTAGGTCCAGCAGGTTTGCTTGGAAATGAACCCACACTGGCTCTTCCCTAATCAGCAACAGATAATACACAGAATCGAACATGCACAAGATGAACAAAATAATGTTTGAGCAGATTGTTTTATTAAACATAGCAATATGACTCCTACTGCATTGAAAACAAAAGTGTTTATATGTAGCAGTAGAAACAGGGAACCCAGCCCAAGAGCCTTATCAGTCTGATTCGGGCAAGGTGAGGCTGCTTAAACCAGCCATCAACCACTCACACAGTCCACAACTTAATACTTCCAATGAATTCTGTAGTAAATAACAAAATCATGACTTCTGAAGTAAATACGATGGAGGTTTTTAACAAGCTACCAGATAGTGGGTGGTATGCAGCCAGATTGTGCTCATGTAATTCAGTGCATCTTAATTATTTTGACTCCTTATTTTGACTGCTTAATGTTGGTAATTGCCATTCTGACAATGTAAAAAAGAATGCAATGCCCAAAAATGTGTAACTTATTCATAAATATTGCACACACATGATCAATAAACAAAAACACTGGAATGAAGAGGCAGACCTATCTATTTTAGTAAGGTGTTTGTGAGTTGTGCTGTGGTACACATTTACATCTCTACAATGCATCATATAAACTCATGGTTGCAAAGTATTTGTATTAAGCCATTTCCGGTTCATATTTGTTTCGGGACCCAAAAAATAAATAGAATCCTATTGCTTTTAAGGAGCAAAACACACAGAGCACAAATGCAGCCACCGCCCTGACGCAGCCGTGTGCTTAGGGCTTCAGTCGTAGGACTCAGAACACTAGCACTGTAAAATAGCATCAGAGGCTCACGTTTTTGCCGGAACACAGGATTAGAGTTCATTGATAATTGTTTATGCTGTCGGCATAAAAAGTCAAAGATACAAATAGGACAGAGGAAAGAAATTTGAATCGAAAAAAATACAGGAAGGGGATCCCGCAAGGGTTGAGAAGCTGAGAGAAAAAAAACAATAGATAGGTTACTTAGGGGAGTTCAGAAAACTACACCAAAGCCGGAATTACAGAAAGCAGGGAATCATTGAAATGCTGTCAACGTTTTGTATACATTTGCTTGGCATGCACGGGTCGGTCTGTTTCTTTGTCAGCACAAATAAATTCTTCAGTTTATATTCAATGAGTTAAATGCATTGTTGCACACACATGTTCGTGGATTTTATTCAGCAGATTTTGTATATGTTCTTAAAGCCAGGAGTCATCTAGTGACATCTAAGAGAGCTCTATGTCATCCAGTTAACATGTTTTATTCAATTTCGTGCTCAGTAGGTAACGCTTCTCTTCGGTATTATGTTTCTTCTTAATCTTGTTTCTATTTTGACGTGTGAGTCTGCAACAATGAAATAAAGATTTCAGGAGAACCAGAATGCTTTGAAATAAATAATGTGTTCCTGGACTCACCCTGCAAAGCAACAACAATGTAGAACTGTCATTAGGCCTATACGATATCATATATATATATATATATATATATATATATATATATATATCTCCTGTAATCATCATCAACAAATGCCAATGGAGACAGCCCATTTCGTTACGTGTTTAGTTTGCGTGTGTTTTAACAGATGGACGCGCACACGCGCGCCCGCATTCATTAATTATTTTACACATACACACACGCGCGCCAGGATTCATTCATTCTTTCTAACACTCACTCGCGGTAAAACAATGTTTTCTCACGATCAAATACTCATCAATCCAAGTTATGGGCTTGTACACGATGTCTGTGTCAAGAAAATATGCGTTTGCTGTACGGTGTTTGCAGATTCATTGATTTAAAAGTACAAATTATTACCGCTGTATCAGCTGTTCTTTCCCAAATAATTTACCAAGAATGTGTGGCTAGGTAGATGAGAGAAGCAGAGAGTATACGGGAGGTGCACAAGCAACATTATGCATGCGCCCTTAAAATAGCATGTGAACAATGCGCCACTAACTTTAAACCAGGTATTTCCTGGTTTGTGGCGCAAGTGGTTTCTGAAACTGCAAAATAGCACCAGGGAACGTTTGCGCCAGAACACGCCTCCTCCTTTCGCCGAACCGCCCCTTGGGGCGCAAGATCATTCCCTAATTTACCGACGCGTGGCGCAGGAGGGAAAAGAACGCTCTGCGCCAGTTGCAGACTAGCAAAGACACATGCGTCAGTGGCAAGGCAAGGCAAGGCAACTTTATTTATATAGCACTTTTCATACAAAAGGCAGACTCAAAGTGAAACTCAATTGCGCCGGATGCAAAGTCAATTTGGCCGGATGCAAGATAGGGCCCCTAATGTCCCTGTTAAGGCAGTGTTAACTGTAATTGACAATCATGATAAGAAAATAAGAAGCTGGCAATCGCTTTAGTCTTTGGAGAACACGTTGGAGGAAATTCATTTTTATCCTGGAAATAATGCATACCTATCTATCCACCATCATTCAACAAGATGCAACAGAAGCCATGCTGTCCCAAGGCTATTGGCTAATAAAGAGTATGCATCAAATATTAAATGGTATGCATCAGGCAGTAAACTTAATTAAATATATCCAATACTTTCTTATTTTGTATATACTTATAGTTCACTACTCTGATCCAGTATGCAAATATTTGACGAGCTGACAAAAGAGTAGCTCTATACTATAGAGCTACTCTTTTGTCTTTTGTCAGCTCGTCCAAGGCTATAGAGTCTTTAGTCTTGGCTTCACATAACACACACACACACACACACACACACACACACACACACACACACACACACACACACACACACACACACACACGCACACACACACATACGCAGACACGACAATTTCTTGCTGTGTGTTCTTCTGTCCAATTGTTTATTCCAAAAAGGCTCTTGCCTCAAACACTATACCAAACAATACAAAACTGAAGGATTTTGAAACAAGGGACCATAATAAAAGCAGTGGACAATTTAATACCATATGTTATTATACCGAATAAAACCTTTTCAGTTTATCAACATGTATATTTAATCACTCCTAGCAATGTGTTTGCAATGCACATCCACTTCAAGATTGATTACTGTTCATCAATATTTCATTCAAGGTGCAATGATGAAGATGCTTTTCGTTAAGAACCACCCATGACTACAACAGGTGTTTGTAACTATTCACAACCACTGCACACACAGACACACAAACACACACACACACTCACACACAGACACACACACACACACACACTATTTGAGTGACTTGTAAATCCCTGCATGATGATCTCTTAAAGCGTGGATGGTGCTCCAACACTTGTCCCTTCACCGCTAAATATTACGAGGATGTGGTCACTGTTGGTCACGCTCACAACGCTCACAACGCATGTGCCCCCTCTCAGCGGAGACTTTGTGTCTCGGCGGTTTACCTTAGGGTGCCCTGGGCCTTCATCTTCAGACAGCCGGGCAGTCAAATCAACACCACCAATGGCTTTCAAACAGCTTTACCAACTGTTTCTTAATCTTTTGATCATGTGTAGTTTAAATAGTTTACCCACAATATTGTTTAATTGAAATGAACACCAACCGGTGTCCGTTATGTCATAATGACAACATTATCGTAAGTATGTAAAGGTATACCATTATTTTGCATCAATAAGAAAATACATATAGTATATATACACACCTCGAAGCGATGGAGAGCTGGCACCAGGAGTCAGAGCCGGTAGGAGGCCCTGGCCGCAGCTGGCCAAGAGGAGACCTTCTGGAAACCATAAACCCTGTCATCCATTCTATCCCCATCCACTGTGGTCCTGTTACACATCCCTGAAACCACAGCTGGACTCCCAGCATAAGCCCCAATCCATATCCCTCAGCCTCTATATTTACAGCTAATGAAACCCTTCGGCGGCGAAAGACGCCTGGCATCGACCGCTCTGTGGGTACAGTATTTTGAATGGCATTTCACAAATGGAGTCGTCTCGTGAAATAGTAATGAAGCCACGGCGATTAGCATTCAACTTTAATACTGCGCAATTGATTCGATGTTTGAGTTTCACCTCACCCGGAATTAAATTATTAACACCGATATGTGAACATCACGCAAAATAACACGGAAAATAATGTTCATGTTTTATAGTGTTCTACTTACCAATCAGGGTATAAAGGCAGTGCAAGCCGTCTGGAAATATTGCGAATGCTTGCTAGTAATGTGCGCTAAGGAATAAGATATATATTTATTAAAAGTCCCCCTATGCAAGCTGCAGCTTCATTAGTTGAATCATCTCCCGACAAAATACAACACGGAAAAACAATTGCACAATATGGGCACGTTCCGAGCTTTATGTTTGTAGTCCGTGCATTGTGTCTCCACTCTTGTAAGAACCAGGACTGGCGCGTGTATGCAACACGGACACACACACGCACACACACAAAACTCACAAGGACACAGCGAGGCAAACACACGCTTAGTATTCCAGCCCTGCCCGTGGAGAGAGAGATTGCACCGGGGCGAGCCGTTAGGTGATGTCTGTGTCACTCGGACGGCCAGTGTCCAGCGCCTTTCCTTGAGGTATGGAATTAGGCGTCTCTCGGAGAAGTCTGATTTGTCAACGCTGACAATGCGGAGACAAGGAAATTACTTTGTTGTGCATATCATTAAAGGGAGCGAGATAAATCAATAGGAGGAACGCAGAAGTAGCCCTTGGTGTTTATTGCTGCTGAACCCAGGGTGGGCCGAGGCGTCCTTTACATCAGCCTTCCCTCCCGGTCCCCACTGCCTCTCTTTGGTTCGACAGGCACACACACTTGCTAATGGTTCACAGTGGGTCCCCGGACATTCAACACACAGCACCCCCCCCACCCCATCACAACGTCCAACACCCGCTCCCACCCTATCACCACGTCCTCGACCCGCCCCCACCATATCAGAGTTGTACATATCGGAAGGTGCTTGATCCCACAACTGTTGTCAGGCTGATATCTTACTTTGTGGTATGATGATTGACAAGGAGGCAGCATCTAAAACATTGCCTGTTTTGACAAAATAGGGATTCCGAAAAATACAAAAGGGTGAGTGAAATTCATTTTTCCTGGATCCCCATCACAACTGATACTTTGTTCACTGAGTCCCATTGGCACCCTTACAAGAAGGCCAAACATTGGATTAATTGGCTCCTTCCCCGGGATAAAGGAGGAACCAAGAAGATTGGGTCAATAGCCTCTCTTGCTTGTGTAGTGGTGTGGTTGGTGAGGGTGTGAGATGCTGCCTTCATCGTGCCTATAATGCCTTGTTTCCACCAAGCGGTGCAGTTCGGTTCGGTGAAGCTCGGTCCGCTTATCCCGCTTTTTCACCAGCGGGTGCGCTTCGGCCCAGCACGCCTTGGCCCAATAGTGAAGGTGCGGTTTGGCCCAGCTCAGTTACGGCTCGCGTTTCCACCACTGACAGTACCCTTATGGAAGGGCAGGGTTTAAGCCGGATGGCGATAGCCGCAGCAGCTACATAAGAATCGTGACCTCATAGCAGCCCGACACAGTGTAGCCTGCTGATAAATCCAAGGGAAAAGAAGATCTCGACGCAATAAACAAAGAGCAACAATGTTAGAGATCCAAGAAGGACGCCAAACTTTTGCGCACAGAAGTGACAATTCTTTCGATGGATGGCGTGTGTAGATCGAAATTGCTTGCACCCTTTCAGATGTCTCAGTACCCCAACAGAGGAGTACAGCGAGGCGAGTACGGCTCAATACGGCTCAGTCCGGATCACGCCTACTTTTGGTGGTGGAAACGCGAACCGTGCCGCACCTTTGCACACCGAAACTACATTTGAATTCAAGTCTTTTCTTGCAAATTTGTAAGTGCCACAGTCTATATGTGTTCACGTAAGAACAAAGTGCTGCTCTAACGATTGTACCCAAATTTAATGTTATGTGCATCAAAACTGTGACATAAACTCCTGTCGTCTTCCTCCAGTATGCTAATAGGTCAGAGACAGGAGGTTCACATGCCAAGCAGAAGGCACTGTAGCCATACACGGAAGAGGAATTGCATGTTTTGACACAACTTGGATCCATTTCTTAAAAGCAGGCACTTTCATGTAAGGGTCAGTTAACAGAAATGCAAATAGTTCTGGTCAAGTGCTGGGAGCTTAATAACAAACTAGAACATTGATATTGAAGTACAATTATCAATTACTCCATTGATAGTCTAATGTATGAATCATTGTAGATATTACTATAGAGACTAAAATATAAGAGACCTTGTTATTGGCTAGGGAAGGAGTTTGTCGCAAAGATTAATTTGTTTGAGGAAAAGGCAGCATGTAGTTGGAACTATGAAATTTAGAACTGGCAGGGGAGCGAACTTCATTAGAAAGATTTACGAAAATGATGCAGTTTGAAACCTTCATTCAGATATGGCTTTGAGGATTTCTATATTTTAAAAGGGAAACAGATTTAGTGCCATGTAATGGTTTCTGGTTATGATGTCTATATTTCCATTGTATTTAACATCTTTTTTTTTATTAACGATAAATCCATAATCATTTTACAAATAGGTATAATTTGTTGCTGCTGGACGTAAAGTGCTTAATTTGGGAACAGAGGCAGGGCCTTTGAGCACAGGCCTGAGCGTGTTTGTGTGAAGCCTATGTTTGCTAGAGGCACACTGGGGAGATGGACTTATTGAGCCAGTATTGATTGCCAGCCGTGGAAAGTCTTGTAATTTATAAATATTGCCGTTTCCCAAGGCAAGCAACCAATATGTATTAAGAACGGCATTGGAAGATGTTTTCCCTATAATCATTCAGAGTTACTACTGCACTCGTGAAAACGTTTCAGCTAGAAATATTGTCATGATCACCTGAACAATTATGCCATTGGGCTGTACTCACACAACCGTAAACATCAGCAACTGAATACAAGACTATTTATTTCATAATTCTAAATATATATGCATATAGGTATATATATTTTTATATTAAATATCATTGATAAGTTATTGTATTGCAGCACTAGTGTTTCATAAGTAGAACACAAATTGTTTATTTGGACTAACAAACGCTCTAATTATTAGCATAATTACATTCAAGGGGGAACTCAATAATACTGGTGACTGGATGGTAGCAAGAACCTTCTAAAAGTCACCACACACGCACGCACGCACGCACGCACGCACGCACGCACGCACGCACGCACGCACGCACGCACGCACGCACGCACGCACGCACGCACGCACGCACGCACACACACACACACTCCTTGTGTATATGATCTTTAACAATTGTTAATGACTTCTTGTCTGTACTATCTTGTCTGTCCCTCTGTGGCACCAACACTACACCCTAAAATGATTTCTGATGCTGATGTTACAGTCCAATGTGCTGATACAACAGCCCATTAGAAGGAACATTGCGTAGATGAACAGAATCCACGGAACAGCAAAAAAAAAGGCCTATTCTGTTATTTAATATCTCTCCAGTTATTCTTCGGTTTAAGATATGACTCACAGACACTTCAACGATAGGACAACAAACCGTGGCTTTCCTCACTGACAACTGCTATGGTATCTTTACCTTGAGGCCAGACAGAGGGAAAATGAATGTGTGCGCCCTCTCATATAGCTCACCCACAACAGCTCTAAATGCAGGGGAAGGCATGGCTACACATGCACAAGTTGGGAACACACATTAGAATGCATCTGGCAAACCAGGTGAAAAGTTGTTTTCTTCAATGGAAATACAGCAACTATTTAAGATGATTGTCCGATACGACGGCCTGAAAAGGTGCTGGGTAACTGATCAGCTGTCATGCCTCCAACTGGAAGCATGACAAAGAAGCCAGATGGAAATAAGTAGTCTTACTATACATGATTAAATGCATGAACTCATTATAATATGGGCTAATTAGTCTAGTAATAGCAATCATAGCTAGTACCCAGACTTGTTATGTTCTCTAATTTTTGTATTCATTAACGTCAAAACCAGCTGTGGGCATCTATCAGAAGATATTTACTGCAACATAATATCTTTGCTTCTCATGGGGGATTATTAAGCTGTTAACTGAAAACAGATAAAATCTTGGATGAACGCACACCTCACAAGCCGGTATTATTTTCTGCCCAAGTGCATAACATGATGGGACCAAATTGGATTTGCCTGCATCTCAATCCAAATTCTCCTTACCTACCACCTGTGCTTGTTAAGAAAGTTGTTTTTTGGACCAAACAAAAGGCCTTAACCGAACACAAAACCAACAACAACCCTGAAAGTCTTTATCTTTTCACTTTTCTGGAAGGACCTGAGAACCCGTGGACACGTGGTCGACGCCACCTTTGCACACAGTCCATTCATATTAAAGCAGTGGCAAGGCTGCATCTGTCCTCCTATTCAAACCATGTCATCGGTTCATATGATGAATTCTTAACAACAGAGATTCCTTGACAGCCTAATGGCTTCACATTGCCCATCATTATTATAAAATCCCAACTGTTCACCGTGAGGGCTTTATGAGAGGCTCATTAGCCTGAACCTCCCATTATCATGATATTCATTAATATAAAATGTAGCCAGATATCTTCGCTCAAATTAAGGCAGGGGAAACGCATGGAAAGGTTGAAGATCTTCGAAATCGACAGTGGTTTTATTGTGTATTTGTATTTTCCAGTTTCAAGGTGCGCGGTGCCATGGAGACATCAGGCGCCTCCCTACTTGGCGAAGCAGAGTCCCCTTATTACAGATTCTGCTCAGATGAGGCTTCTCCAGGAATTCTAATTAGTGTGACTTTAGCAAAGACAGAGGATCCAGCCATCTGCCGGGCATAGTAAGGATCCCTCCCTAATTAAAAACACCTAGGAGAGCTATTATGGGTAATACCTGGTTAGCTCTGTAATGTGAGAACCATCTAATGAAATGGAAATCAATAACGGTGTCTGAGTTCCATTTTGACAAGAGTATGTTAGGATCTTATCGAGGTGTGCCACTATGTGTGTGCTCATATAAGCCAGTATTTGTAGATTGACATTGAACTAATCCAAATTGGTAGGTTAATGAAAAGAAATACAAATCATACTCAACATTTGCATTATAGCCTGCTGCAAAACAGCAATTTAACAAGACAAAGGCATGAAACGTGGGTATTTTGTTGCTGTTCATTTGCTTGAAATTATGAGTTAAAAATTCTCTGACTATATATAAAAAATATTTATTTCCAGTTTATAAATGTTGAGACATAAGTGATCGGTTTTGTAAACAAGGAGTTGGAAATAGTCATGTAATCTCAATATGAAAATGTAACTATGTGCTGCAGTCCATGTACGTCTGGCTCACAAAACACACGCGTTTATGCGTTTACATGGGACAGCTAGATCGGATTAAGCATTATACCGATTTTGCTACTCGAATGGACCATGTCAATTATTCGAACGTGCATGTCCTTTAAGAGATTGGATAATGGCCGGAGCATGGCTAAATCCGCTATCCTAGGTGGCGCTGTAGCCCTTTCAACAAGTGGCTATAGAGCCGCTTTCGGTTGACCTCTACGTGCCAGCAACAACAAACACAGGCGGCAATCGAGAAAGATGTTTTCGAGTGGGAGCAGTCTGGGACTGGGCCCAGTTTCCCGAAAGCATCGTTAGCCTAAGTGGATCGTGAAGTGCGTCGTACGAGCATCGTACAGTTTTCAGACCGTTTCCGAAAGCATCGTTGGTAACGAACGTCGTGAAAATGCTTGTAGCTAACGAGGACTCCAGGGGTACTCGTAGGATGCTAAGAGCATCCTTAGCCTACTATAGCCTCAGTGGCGTCACCAGCGGACATTCCGTGTATTGGATGTGTTTTACTAAAACACATCCAATACCACGGAATGCCCAGCTGGCACAAATTCGCAACCAAAAACAGTGGTTACCGCCGATATATTACTCATAGACTACTGTTAGATTCAAACAGCAAAGATGGAGACATGTTAGAAGTCAACAACAACATAATTTATTGCAGCAATTTAAAATTCCAGAAATACATGCGCAGCCGAAATATTCCGATCAAGTCACAAGGCATATAATAAAATCAAATGATTCCATTGCTCTTGTGTGGGAGGTCCCTTTCGAGCTGCACTCGCTGTCCCTCTGATTCAATTCAACCATCGTTGTTAAAATGTCCTCATATTGATCAATGACATAAGACATAGGCTACTGTAGACATGAATCATGCTGAGACCAGCGGGTGTCGGATAGTTTCTGCAGGCGTTTTTTTTGTTGCGATTGTTTGCGTTAAGCACTGTAGGTGCTTCGGTGAGGCTGTGATGAAGTTCACTATTTATTGGACCGTTTCTAGACAGTAACAAACATCCCTGACCATAGTTAATCGCGTTTGTAGTCTACACTCAGACGTGAACTCATTATTGCATGCGGGTGTCTTCATTCATAAAAAAATTAAAACATTCGGGAGTATGCAATAATACAAATTATTCTAAAGAGGTCTAGCCTCTGTGCGCAGCCCCGCCTTCTCCAGTGAACCAAGAAAGCCTGCGCCGTGACGACCGGGTGTTGACCCCCTCGGTTTTACACAGTAAACTTGAGATAAGGTGAAATCGCCGGGCGTGCCAAGCTGCGACCGAACCGTCTTGGCAGCGTAAAAAGAACTATAGCCTACATCATCTAGCCCAAGCTCTCCTAATCGGGTCAGCAATAGCCGTGTGTCAATGCCTAGCCTCTGCGTTTGAATGATAATGAATGAATTGAACGTGGCATTTTTAATGGCTAGATTCTAGACTAATATTAATATTCTAGACTAGAGAATGCGCGCCAATAAATGAAACCTTATGCGGAACAGAATCAGATAAAGTCGGCTCTCTTTGCTGCGCAAAGCATGTTTCAGAAATCAGCACCTATTTGTCACGCAATTTTTTTTTGATTTTTGTAATATGGAAGGGGGGAAAATGCTGTGAAATGTACGCACAGTGCATTCAGGATTAGGACCGATACATATGTCGGCCTAGGCCTATTCAATTGTGTTTTAATATCTTTAGCATTCAAATTATTGCAGTCTATTCTTTTCCTAGGCTACTCTGCTGTTGGCCTTTATGGGGAGATATTTTAACGCTTTTTAACCCCATTTTCTTGCGACATTCTTGCGTTTCTCTCAGTACGGACCCCATTTCAGCACCGTGTCAGTAGACAGTTACGACGAACGTCGTGAGTGCAGTGAACGCGCGTTCATGTTAAGAGGAGTTTCGGGAAACGCTTCAAAGAAATTCACGATGATTCACGCAAGATCCATCGTGAGAATGATCGTACGAGCGAAGATCCATCGTTATCGGGAAACAAGGCCCTGGTCATGGAATCTTAGTCCTTTTGTGGTGTGATGTTTTGTACAGAAAATGAGAACGCAAGATATGGGGCGAAAACGCAGGGGGAAGAGTCGTAACAACAGTAATACTTAAGTCATTCAGTCATGTTTTATTCCTAATTTTTCTGCAGCAAAGCAGAGCAAAAAACTGTTCAATCAGTACAGTTTGTTTTTCAAAGATAATGAGTAAACAATGTCAGTGATCCCTGCCCAAACATTTTCTTGATTCATCCAGAATAACATTTTAAATCCTGGGCATTTACATAAAAATTGTCAGGCACAACAAAAAGAGAAAATTACATTGGCTGGATATGCAACAAGTTCATTTGTAGCATTCAGAGAGACCTCTAATTGATAGCAGGGGCGTGAGTTTCCAAACAGTTCCACTCCACCAGTTAATTTGCTGAGAATTAATTAGTCACTGTGCGTTAAGGTCTCCGTTAAGATACGGGTGGAAAGATAACAGGATCGCCAGCGGTCGGCGCAGACCGCGTTCACGCCCAGATCAATTTCACATTCATTTAGAATCTGTCTGATTGAAGTGTTTTGATAATAATTAAAGTCAAAGATATTTTTTTTGCCTGTGCTGTACACCATAGTTACACTTGAATGGACACCATTTACTGTAAACTAGAAGTTCTTACATCGTACCATAGCCCTTTAATAGGCTGAAGCAGCATCCGCCCGCTTTCACCATGAAATCAACAGGATATTAACGGTTACTTTGCGACTCAGCCTGTTTTAGTTTTTCTTTGATTGTAAACTCATGTCTAGCTGGTTGTTTGGATTCCACATGCATAGGCAACATAACAAGCATAACACGCATACATGGATGAGCACATACATTATTGCTGCCGCACACTGCCACACACTGCAAATGCCCTCCAGGCATGCAGGTTTCATTTGAGCACGCTAATCAGTTTTTAATTGCCTCTAAATTGCATTGTGCCATCATATCAATAACACTATCTTTTGAATGTGAACCTATGAGTATGCGTGCGTGTGTGTATCTGCATGTGTGTCCACATGTAAGCTAGAGAATTTATGCATCCTTCTGCATGTGAATCTAAAAGAGTGGATGTGTGTGTGTGTGTGTGTGTGTGTGTGTGTGTGTGTGTGTGTGTGTGTGTCTGCCTGTCTGTCTGTCTGTGTGTGTGTGTATGTGTGCTAGCACTTTAATGTTCTACAAGAATAAAGGTAAAGATGTGTGCAGTTGTCGCTGGGTCTCACATGCTGCTGTGCCATTAATGTGTGTCCTAACCCCTGATGAAGGTGACTTATAATGGCGTCTCTATTTAATCCCTTCTGATTAAACACCCTCCGCATCCCTAACACAGGACGGAAGGAATGCTGATCTCAAATCATCCACCTGACCTTCAACTGGTAGAACCATATTCAGTCGAAGAAACATGCCTTTTTTATTAAACATTCTTAAAAAGGGGAAATAGCAACCCCCCACTGATTCCCCCAAGACGCTATTCAAAGAATCCCAATTGATTCACTGTGAGCGCCTGCATATCCTGACAAGCTCAGACCCAACAAGCCTGAGAAATGTATTACATTCCATTCAGTTTTCTTCCTTTCTCTGTTAAGAGCGTTTTGCAAAGAGACGCCTTATGGCTCTCTTCTATGAATGATTAACGTTTAGCCAGATCTACCTTACTGCGGTCAGGAATCAATCATGTCATAGATTTAACCATTTTTTGCATGGTATGGTAATGGTAATACGCTTTAGTGTGGCAGTATGGTTCCACTCTTTTATGGTGCTCCCTGCTGTACGATTTAAAGCATGACATATAGATGTCAGATACAGCAATCCAAGATTTTACAACAGGGAGCATCACACAATCCCCCCATGATCTGATATCTCTACCCATTGTGTAGGTTGCATACAATACAGAACAAAACCAAAGCGGTTGGAAGCTGGAGTGTTGGTGGGTGAGATCCAGCTCAGCACCCTTACCGTTGGAGAGAGAGAGTGGGTGAGATGGCAGGTCTGAAATTGACGGCCTGTCAGCTGTGAGCTGATAGTTGTCGCATGAGTAGACCAATTTAAATAAACTACATCCATATGCTAAGTATGTTAATGAAGTGTATACTTATCTGCCATGGATGCATGTTGAATAGATATCACTGTTGGGGGACTGGGGACTCTTTAAAAGACAAACAAACGAAAAACAGATCCAATCATTTGGTTTGACATTATTTTCTACACCATTATAAAATGAGGTGTCAATACGTCAAGAGATTTTTTAAATGGTATATGCCAATCTATAATTTAGGATAGTATGGGATAGTATGTTTACAGTGATCAGCTTGGAGACTGATGTATTGGTAATATATCATTGATGTCATCACTAAGTATTGACACGTGTATTGACATGCACATTCTTTTTAAGGAATTCGATTTTGTTAATAAGGACCTGATCCATTGCAATATCTTGGGTACAATTGAGAAATAATTTGGAAATAATATCAAGAATTTGAAAATCAAAGTTTATTCATTCTAAGCGTATACAATACAAAATCAGTGATCCAAAGAAGCATGAGTCACATCTAATGTGGGACATAAGGCCAACATGCCACAAACTAGATAAACTGAACATAAACAAACCTAGACCTTACTGTGGTGGAATCTCCAATTGAAGTCATTTGTGGGTTCATCTTGAATCTCTGCAGAACACAGCTACCCCTCCAAAGTCTCCCTCAGAGTCCACCTCCCATCTGCTACCTACCATTCCAACTATTGTGTTGTGGAATCTGGGTGGAAGAAAATTAATGAAGACAGTGAAGAAGGGCCCCCATCCCCACAAAATGATTTAAATCCTAATGCTGCTGTGAGAGAGAGAAAGAGAAAGAGAGAGAGAGAGAGAGAGAGAGAGAGAGAGAGAGAGAGAGAGAGAGAGAGAGAGAGAGAGAGAGAGAGAGAGTAGGTAGGAGAGCAGTGTTCCAGGATGGTGTTGCTTGGAGTGGGACAGGGTGCTGTCGGTAGTCTCAGTGCATGCTAGAGTTGAGTAAGGGCAGAGCATCCATCTTATTCTCCTTCATTTGATCACAATGGGAATTGAAAGTGGAACAGGTTGGTGAGGTGCTGATGATCTTTCCGAGGATTCCCTTGTGTTGTGCCAACTCTCGGCTCTCAGGACTTCATGTTGGGGAGGCCATGTATGAACAAGAGAGATGTTTAGCAGAAAGACTTTAACGTCGCCTCATGCATTTAAATGTATTCTTAATAGTGCCTGATGATTAATGCATTTAAATGCATCGGTTGCATTCATTTTAGAATTGCATCTTGTTTTGGCTGATAGTTTTGACTCTCCATTATACTAAGGATATACAAGTGCAGTTACTTTTGGATAACATTATATCAATAAGAAAACCTAATCACCCGTTTCTACAAAGGTCAAATGTTGAAAGGTACAATCTTGGCCATAATGATTTTGCCCATAATTGTAGGCTGGAAAACCTACTAATCACGTGACCTCACTTTCTGCTCCATCCCACAGATCAGTCCGGACCTATAGCCACCCACATCCATTTCTGTGTTGTTTTTAGATTCACATTTGTATTTAGGGGATTTTTCTGTAGCTTTTATCCAAAGTGATTCACACACATTCACACACCGACGGCAGAGTCAACCACACAGGGCAACAGCTAGCTTGTCAGGAGCAGTAAGGGTGAGGCATCTTGCTCAGGGACACCTCGACACTCTTCCTCGACACGCTAGTAGGAGCCGGGTATCAAACTAGCAACCTTCCGGTTACCAGCCAACCCGAAAAGCCAGGGCTCCTACTGATAAGGCACGGCTACTTCCGCCATTCATGACATCCTAGTTCATCGATAGTTTTCTACCATATGGTTAACCGATCCTATAGTTGTAATAGGTGGCAGAGCTCTTCTCAGCGTCCTGAGACCTGACAACACTGTATAAGAAGTCCTTGCTTTTGTCAATGATTTGGACTTCTCCTTGCAAAGCTAATTGAGAGAAGAAGGGAGAACTCCAATCTGAGATCTTGGATTATTGTGTTGTATGTTGTTGTATGTTTATTACTTAAATGAATAATCAAAATTGTTATAAATACGGATGACTCTTTATTCTTGAATAGTTTCAGACAGAAGCGATTGGCGTTGCAATGGCCAACGCCAATTATTGCAGTTCTTCCAGAAGTAGACAATAACAACTATTAAACAAGAAAAAGTATGCTGTAAGCACTAGCAGAGTTTCTCTGTGGGAAATACGTTTTTGTGGTTCTGAACAGAGCGCCGTGATGGTGTCACATGTCTGCTTGCGCTGATGAAGGAGTTTGCCTGTCTAGGCAAGTTATCCTGCCCACTGGAATCCAAAAAGAGGTCCAGAATGAGCCTTGTAGGAAACAGAGCGAGAGGTCCCGTGATCAGGCTGCAATAATTATCCACAAGTGAAAATTTTGCATGTAACGAAGGGTATCTTCCTCGCTTGGGTGTTTGAAAATACTTCAACACACACCAGGGGCGTAGCACCAAATCCTAATTTCTAACGCCATTCGGCGATGACTTGACGTTGGGTAGACGTGGTTGAAGGTAGCCTCAACCTACTACTAGAACTATGGCGTCTAAGAGGTGGCAAGAACCACAAATAACATGTATGATGGCCCACAGCCGTATCATTTCGAACCTGTCAGACGTTTGAGGGCGAATGAGGAATTGCCGAGAACTGATGGCGGTCAAAGCCAATTAAATGCATGGTCAGAGGAGAATGAGTGGAGAGTTGCTATCTTTTAGCAACGCAGCAACGAGCGCTGGAGCTAGTCAATGAACAGCAGTGCATACAATAACGACACTTTTATTTATTTTTACTGTCAGTGAATAGCACCGAGTGAAAGCCAACGTTTTCTTTATATCTAGTGACAGCAATTATGTCGTTCAGATAAGTACCGGTAAACTTAGTCAGAAGATCTAGAAATAGAAGGCATAACGGGTACCTTGCCAGTCTCACCTGTGAAATCCCCCCCCAGATAATCCCTAATTAAATTTGACCCCCGATGTTGCAATCAGATTTCCGATTAGTTATCCCACGTTTTGACGGTAGCCTACAAGCTCAAGTAACAACATCTTTGCCTAGTGTTTATTTCTAAGCTTTATTTTACCCAGTGGGCGAAATACTCTCAATATCCGGGGGTCCCCATTTCCCGATTGTTGCGCAATACCGAGATATATTTTGCTGTAGGCCTATAACATTACAATATTTCATGGATGCAAGACAATAAGTATTTAGCATATATGACAACACGCACACGCACACACTTAACATTTTTTGATAATCCCATATGCTATATATTTTAAAGCAACACAGGAGGCTGCTTTGGCTAAAATTGTTTGGATGCACGTTGATTAATAACAAGGAGAGGCAAAGTTGTGCATTACAATGCAAACACGACAATAATTGTCACCAATCTGGCGCATTTGAAGAGCAATCAACTCAATAAATGGCAGGTATAGGACACGCAATCAGTGCACTTGCAAATGAGTGCCTGCAACAATTACCGACCGTGGTGTGACATTATTTAACCATCAATCTACCGCAAATACGACCAGACAGATGTACATTGAACGCATACATAAAGCTCATCGTCCAACCCGGCGGATGCTGACAGACAGCCCACAACAAACCAAACATCACCACGGCGGGTCTGCTCTCTGTCTCACTCTCGCACGCCTGTACACAATCACTCCAACTTATCCAACTCCAAGGCAAGGCTGCTTCACTAAGACCACAACTAACCACAAGGCCTTTATAGCCATGCAGTATGCCGAAGCCGGAAGGACACACGCATAGTCGCACACACTCATCTTATGCAAAACAATCCGTTTTATCATCAACATTCAGTCACTGCAAAGATTTAAAGATTTGCTTCTTACCATACGTTAGAATGGACCCAAAGTGTGTGATTGATACAGTCTGGTTTAGCTTTCGCTTGCTATCCGTTTTTAGCATGACTCGTTCTCAACATTACGTCTTTCTTCGTTAGGCGCACATGGCTCATTTGCATACGCGCACAGGGCTGGCTGGCTGGCAACGCATGTGTCTAGTTTTAATGTGATGTATTTTATGTATGTCCAGTCAGACTTGTTATCTCCCTTGTTCTGTGTCGTCTTGTAGGCTACTGTCCTGTGTGAGCCGAATCACCTACATGAATTCCCGACGATTTGTGTCGTTTGGTATTAATAAAGACTTGACTAGGCTATCTATCTATCTAGGCTATTGATAAACAATTATGAATAGTGGGGAATAGCCCACTATAGAGAGCGACGGTCAAGGGGGCTATTCCCCACTATTCACGAGCCTGAGGTGAATAATTGTTAATTAAATATTTTAGTATATAGTACACGTGAACACTCAAGATAACACTTCTTGAGTGCAAACAAGAGTAACAAACAAGATAACACTTCTTGCCAGGATTTATTTGTTTTTATTAGCAGTTTATTTGTTATTAGCGGACATTTTGCGATGAAACCAATATCGAGTTTGAGATGTCAATCATGGGATATTGCCCAATATCCCAAAAGCGAACCAATAAAAATGGCACCATCTTAGGAGGTTCACGTGTAGCATATACTAACTACTTAGTATTAATTTAATATTTGCTTGCTTCAAATCAGTAGGGGAGACCGGGGACGGGGTAAGCTGTAAAGGTACGGCTACACCGAATGCTTTACGCGCCTAACCTGACGCTTGATCATTGTGTGTCATAAAAATGGCTCAACGCACCTGACGCGCCCAACGCGCCTAACGCGCCTCCACCAATTCCACCAATCAGGGATAAGATATGAGCCATGTGACCGTTTCAGTCTCGATTACTCATGGAAATGTTCCACTAGTTGGCGCCATTTTTCCAGGAGTTACGAGAGAAATCCAAATTTTAAGGTAAGAAAGTCACTTTTTTTTTAAATGTTTTTTTTCTAGTACTTTTACCGTTGTAGATAAAGTTGTATGAGTTATATCAGGTCAAACTATAGTTTCTCTAGTAAAGAATGGTGTATCTCTCCATGTCAAAGCACTATGCCAATACAGCTAGTTTAGCAATGGATGACTGGGCAGGGTAGGTTGTAACGCATGTTTGGTATCCCCTTACACACAAAGTTGTTACCAGAGAAGATGTTGAAGATGTTGCCCTGTTCTCAAAAAACAACAACTGTTCAGCTCTCTCTCTCAAGAGACACAAATACACACACACAAAGTATAAACGTTATGCTTTTTATATTTTGTTCATAACATTAATATCTTTATTCTCTATGTGAAGAATGGATTGTGTGTTATACGATTATATTTTTTCTGTAAACCTACAGTAACTGAATGTAGCCTACCATTTTTCAGATAGGCATAGGCTATAGATGGCATCCAGCCTGCCTTTGCCAATGTATCACACACATGCACACACACGCAGACCCACACACACACAGACACACACGCACACATACACACACAGGATGTATATGTCTTCATTTACAAAACAGTTTAAGAATATTTTGTTTGGTGAATCTATTTTCAAACCCTGTTGTTTATACTTAGCATTAAATCGGCATATCAAATGGAGTCCCATTGTTTTTTGTTTTGCATTTTGTCTACCTGGTACAACCTACCCCAGTAGGTGTTACAACCTACCCCGGTAGTGGGGTAGGTTGTAACAAAGGTATACATTTATTAGTATTTATCATTTATCTCACAAATTCTGTGATATAGTTGAGGAGATTTAAGTGTTTGCCACTTGTTGTAGACAAATGTGGGTACTTTGCCTAAAAGGTCCAGAACTGTAGCTTTAAAAAAAATATTAGTTTTAGGTGCTAAAGAAAAATGTGTTACAACCACACCCGGTCTCCCCTAGCCTGCTGTTGCAATATTACCATACCCTTTATTTTTCCTTTACCTTAATAACCAAGGCCTCATCATTTGAAAGTGTTGCTCTTGCTTTGGGTTGTCTCTGTTCAATTTAGGAAACGATAACGGAGCTAGTTAAGAATGGGGTTTCATATTTTGTGTTTAAACGTTTGTGCTCACCTCTCTTAGAAAATAAGTTGTTCAGAACCTGACCTCCTTCATTTTGCCAGACTTCAATTTCTTTAACTGTGGCTGTGAGTAGTCAGTACGTTTAAATGCACAGCTTAATCTGATTAAAGCCATAGTTCGACTATGCTCCTCAATCGGACAAATGCAATTGTCCGAGTATACATGTAAGTGAGAAAATCGATTCATTGTCCAAAGCATTTCTTGCCCCGGTACGATAGGTGGCGCTGTACCCATTTCAACTAATAGAGCCACCAGCTGACCTCTTTACATCACTAGCAACAACAAACTCAGGCGGCATTTGAGAAAGATGTTTTTAGTAGACAGCTGTCAGTTCACTTCAGGTATGTGTCATTTCTCCAACGCCCCATTGTTCCGACCTCTCTTATGCAGACTCCTCCGTCGGGGTGGAGCCGCTCCTCAGGGAGTTCGCATACGGCAACAATCCCTTTCTCCTCCATGTCGCGTTTCAATCTGGACCTCAGAGAGTCAAAGCCAAAGTCCCTTTCTCCCAATTCCTTCTCCACCATGGCCGCGATAACCCCCACTATGAGTCTTTACTTGTTGCTGAAGTACCAGAGAGTCAGAGAACCCAATGCAGTCTTTAAGATTCTTAATATCAGAGAATGTCGGCTCCCAGACCGTAGTCGAGGAGCACAGGAGAGACGTTCCCTCAAGGGCCGATGTCCTCTCGGGGGTCACACCCTTCACTTTGACCGGCAGTGGGTCTGCTAATAGGCCGGAATATGGTCGGAATGAATCGGCCACCCCGCTTAATACAACTATCAATCGAATAATCTAGGGGTCTTAATCCAACTATGAGTAACCCGATTAGATTTTAGTCAGACTAAGGTGTATACATGCAGCTTAATAATCCAATCATAGTCGGACTAAGCTAATAATTTGATTTTCTTGAGTGTCATGTAAACGCACTGAGTGACATATTGTCGCATCTACATCCAGATAAAAAAGTCTCACCATGAGGTGTGATTCGCGTTGAAATCAGCTCTGTGGACTGAACCATTTTGCAATGGGTGTTAACAGAGTGGTCACAGCAGTCTTTACTTTTAACAATAATATACCAATTTATTAAACTTATACGCTAAGCTTGCATTTAGATCGATATTCATCAGGACATTTAGTCATGTTATTAAACTATTTGAACAACAATCAAAAAATACTTTAAAAAATAAATTCATTGAAACTTCCCATGGGCCCCCCTCTGCCTTGGGCCACCCCAAGCCTGTCCACCTCACACCCCGAGTCCTTCGGCCCTGACCCACACTATCAAATCACTCATTTGTTAGCGAAGGACCTCGGAGTGACATCACAAGGTTGGAGTGACATCACATGGTTTGAGCAACCCCCCTGCCCCAACACCCACACCCACACACAAACATGTATACATGCACATGCACACTATGGTGGCAGTGTGGCACATGACCCCATTGATCTACAAGGAAGTCAGTGCATCAAAGACGATCTGACTTTTTACTTTGGTACATCCATATCTCAATCTCTTTCAAGTTGAGGTATGAGATAAAAAGAAAACTTCAGTTCTCCTAAGGTAGAGTTCACTTAAGATGTTCATTCAAGAAGCAAGTACAGATTCAAGACAAGGTAGAGACTCAAGACTGTGAGGAAGGAAAAAGGATTTACACTTCATTAAACAGATACAGTATGTATTAAACAGCTGTAAAAACACAAACATAGGATCATGTGTGATATATTATAGCAAATATGAAATACACATAAAATATTAATCAACATACAAATTCATCTTAAACCGGTATTCATCTGTTTTAAACCAATTTTCACTGCATGACAATGTTTTGGACATAATTTCAAAGTGCACAGTGTACCTTTAAAGGCAATATAAAAAGCAGTGGGTTCGGGATGCGTTGCATCTGGGAAAGCTCAACAGCTAAATATTAAGGGTTTCACCTCCTCACATGCCGAGGCGTTGATTACCTTTGGCACTTAAGTTTCCCCCAACCATCTAAGCCTTTCTCCGGGCCCCTTGGGTCCCGCCATTACGTCTAATATTTCCATGCTCTCCTCCCTGTATCCCAAACGCCTTTTAAACCCTAGGCACTTTTTGTACCCTTCCATTTATGGGCAGGCAATCAAACACAATTACAGAATACCAGTGCGTGCGTGGGTGGTTGCAGGTGGTGCATGGTTCTGTGTATGAGCCATGTAGAGTCATTATTTAGCATGCCAACATCTGCACTGACTAAGTGGGCGGCTGACTCTCATGTTCTGCTTCTCATGTACAGTTAGTCTGGGAACAAATGACGGAATTCCGCATCAAGATGGGAAATCTTGGATGATTGATGAAGAGCAACGTTAAATATAGATGATGTGAGAGGAAAGAAATTAAAGAAGCAAAAATATATCTGATCTTTGCATGTTTCATTGGACAGATTTTCGCTCCACATACTGGTGCTTTAAAGTAAAATAAAGACATAACCAAGCAATCTGTCTTTATTATCATCTTGCTATAGGCTATAATATACTGTATAAATAAAATACTAATTTCATATACATTAATGTAACACATATTTTCTATCTATAATCTTAGGCCATAAATAATTACTCAAATCAACTCTTTGCTTGCATAATGAGGTACAGAGATCGCTCCTCTTGTCTTGTCATTTCACATTACAACATTATGGCTTTACTTAATGACTCCCCCCCCCCCCCCCCCCCCTGAAAACACACACTAGATTCTAACATTTTTAAGGAAGTGGAACTACATCAATAGCAAACAGGTGTCTGTACCTGCAACATTTTGGGCTAGCAAACTAATTTCCATAAAACAAGGCATTAACATTCCACTGAATATTCAGCCTTTCACTACAAGTTCCAGCTCGGCTGTGGATTGTTAGTTATTCAAACAGAAATATCAGAATGCAGAAGTGATAGCACGTCCGAGAGACAGCATGGTGTCCTACACTTCTGCAACATATGGTATTGGGAATAGCACTCATACAATGGACTGATTGACTGGTGCAGCAGTGGCATCCAGCTGTCAATCATGGCCTCCCCCCCTCTCCTACTCCCCACAAGAATACAAAAGGTGTGCATATAAATATTCATGAAGACACCATGTTTTGGTTCATTGTCTTTCCTGTGTTTGTGCGACAACGCCTATCAACAATGTCATCCCCGTCGATTGGGTGTCAGCTTATAATTTGTATCTCGGGTTGAACTTTTAACATATAGCAACTCTAGCATTGCCTACTACATGCCTACCTCTATAAGAGATTTCAAATTGAAAGGTTGTCCTTTGAGGCTTATTTTCACCAAAAATAGGAAATAGGCAATTTATGTATTTTTAAATATTAATATAATATATAATTTAAAATGCAGATTAAATTAATGACTTCTTGAGCAGTATCCAATTCTTTCTCATTGCAAGCCAATTATAAAGGAGCCACATCTCCAGTAGGTATAGGAATGAAAGGTACAAATAAAATGTAATATTTTCGTAAAAACTAGAAATCAATTCCTGAAGAAATTGTCCATCCAGTGCTATTACATGCTTTTGTGTCAGTATATTTGTATGTTTTTTTATGTATTTGTACGCATGTTGAAGTATTTTTAGCTATGGGTACGTAATGTGTATATGTATGGAAGGGTTCGTATGTATGCTATGTATATTTATGCTTATGTGTACATATGTATATCTATGTGTACGTATGTATGAGTATGATGTATGTTTCGTTATGTGTACATATTTATATGTATGTATGTGTACTTATGCATTTGCAGGCATGTGTACGTATGTACAGTACGTATGTATGTATTAATATGTATACATATGTATATGTATGTGTAGGTATGTACATTTACCTACACATATGTTTGATGTTGTATATAGAGTATGTATGAACCAGTTCTATGGTTCTAACAGTTCATTTCCAGCCTGTATGTAAGCTCAGCTTGTTTAGTTTACACAGGTTTCCCCTTGAAGGTTGAGTGCACTGTATGCGTATTGGAAAATCCAAAAGTTTAATATTTTGACAATTAGTAATTATTGTATTATGTGAGCAATCTCATGTAATTTCATGCGAGCATCAGCTCATTATGCTGAACATGTTGATGATTCATATGTGTATGTAGTATAAAATGCAGTATGTACATTCTCCTTGGTTTCAATGTTTTGATTGGGACAGCCGATCACACACAAATGCGATTTTTTATAACTGTAATATTAATCATCTTATAAAGGATATTTGCTATTGCTACGAAAACCAATAGCACACTATTCCACTAAGGTACCTACCATATGATATTATTTTTGTATTTCGATCTTAACGTTTGTTCAATTAGATACCGACCCAAAAAAAGTAGTGGAAAGAGAATTAGAAGGAGTATGCAAGAGAACAGTACTTGCCCTGCTGGCAAAAGTGCAAGCTTTAATGAGAAAAACATAAATAAAATATTCAAAGCTATGTGAGCTGTGATAATTGCATTAAAGCATGTGTTCTGAGCGCAATGCAACCTTGTTAGAGTTGAACACACCTGCTTGCTTGCTGTGATAGGGCCAATTGAAACGCAAGATGTCCCTCTCCTTTATTGGTCAGGAGTACAAGGCTTAGGACGCTACACTCTTCACCTGGTTGTGGGCAACAGCTGGGGGAGACGGGTTGATTAAAAACTGTTCCCCCCTAATGGTGCCCCCCGCCATCTCTGCTCCCCCCCCACCATGGTGTGTGATGCATGCTGCACGCGGGCCTGCATCACACACCATGAGGTGACCTGGTGACTCCGGATAACACACAGACACACGATCATTCTTGCGAAATTGCGGCTCAAAATGGGTCTCCCTTTGCATTTCAAAAGGCATGAGAAAAATCGGATGCTGCGATTTTGAGCTAACAGGTAACAGACACTTGACATGACAGGCATTAATTGCTGTCAACTCCAATGGAATTTGTTTTACTTTTCAAAATATGGCAATAAAGACACAGGTTTTTAATTCACTTCCATTCAGTTTTGATTTATATCATATCATATCGTTATATTTTATTACATTGTATTATCCCCAAGCTGCTGTTGTTTGATGTGCTTATAAACATTTAAGATACTCAAATAGACTTTATCAAAAAAGGAACAATTGGCAATGCCCAATCTCACAGAAATATAAGCAATGCAAGACAGGCAACCCACGTGTTCAGAAGCAACCAGGTAGGCTATACACTATAATGTATACCATTACAATGTGGCTGTTTAAATCAAGCTAGAGACTTAGAAATTAACCAGATGACAAACAATTATCTTGTAGAAAAGAAAGGATCTGTGCCAGGAAAAGGGGAAACCCCTAAATCCAGGCGATTCAACAGCCCTAGTGCCTGGCTTCTCGGCTCAGAGTACATATATCTATCTGAAAAGCTGTTGAAGCTTAACATGTTAGCTATAGGCACAAGAGAGGAATGTCATATACCATTTTCTCATTTCGGCCTATGGTGCGATCTCAATAAATGAAGCTCTCACATCCAAATGTTGCTTCTGAAACGGCTGAGCTTCCAATTTCAACCCAGTGTAACCAGCCACCCCAGTTAACATATTGATGCAGAGACCAACGCAAAATTGGATATAACTTGTTGAAAGGCCATCCCAACTGCAGGTAATTTCGCAGGGGCAGCATTAAAAACAATACAATGACACAATGTTAGAAATCCTGAGCAGAGAGGGCTGAGAGTGGGATAATGAAGGTAGCCACCCACATGATAGCTAAAAAAGACATTCAACCCAGCCCACCCAGGCCCGGTGGTTGCATCAAAATGTGCTTTGGTTAGCTGGTATTTCCTGTTTAAAATGTTCCCTGGGTGTTGCTGCACCTTAATGGAACACGAAGTAGCTACCCTGACCAAAAGGTTCCTTAAAGTGGCTTAGCTCGACCACAGCCTGGAATCCTATACACAACACACTGTGTATAGGATACACAATTCCTTCGCGATGTGGTCAGCTGTTAAAAATAATGCTTAAAAGGCATCATCATTAACTTTAATTTCGCTATTTCACCACTTGTGTGTTTGCTTGTTGTGTGTAGTATGAAACTTTTATCAGTTTTATATGTATAGCACAATTGACACTACTTTGTCATGCAGTCAAACTTGTCAACATCTGGGAGTCTCCCCCCCAACACCCCTGGCACAGCAACAGCTGGGGCTGCTAACTGCCATCCTCAAGGGCATCTTAACATATTAAGTATTTTGACAGGTAGTCCTTGAAATATAAACCTTTTGGTCAAGAGCCCCTGTACAGGCGTTATTACAATTGAACAGAATAACTAAAGACCAGTGTCCAACACATTTCTCTCCTATCAAGCCGATTTAGGCACAAAAAAGGCTGCCTGTTCCGTTCATTAGAAGATGTCCCTTCCAGTGATTTGATTTGTTTGTAGCTGTGTCAGCCATGAACCGGCATTCTAACCACACACTTCATCCATACCCAAATCTCCACACAAGGAACATCCTAGTAAGTAGGCCAACGTCTTACAAAAAAATGACATTAAGACAATGACTTATGGCAGTCTATAAATGGTTTGCGGCAATCAATTGGTTTGAGGGTGACAATGAAAATCTCAAGTCCTTGAGACTTTCAGAGATGACTGCCGGGTCAATCTTTGCACATCTCTCTTTGTTCACACCTCAAAATCAGAAAGAGGAAAAAATTGTGTGCAAACACATCTTTGTGTGACAACAGCTGCTGTTGTCACACAAAGATGCTCGAGAGGTTGCCTATGGGTCTCTGTCTCATGAAGGATGTCAGAGCTGGGAGATGACCTCCGCTCACTTTGATTTATGAGCATTCTCTGCAAAGATCTACACACGGAACACTGGCTAATAGCCCGATCAAAAGGCTAATGCTGTTACCTGCCTATAGAAGACAGACAGATGCTAAAATGGCTGTCAGAATTCACTGCAAAAGATGGATCATTTGGCCCTTTAATAAGCCATTTGGTCTGAGCTTTGAATATTTGTCAATGTTGAGTAGACCCTGGACTGTTCAGACAGCCTAGCAATGGCTGTTGTGGGCATTCACAGAGAATGATTCATCTTGAAGGGAAATTGGGTTTTACTTGCTACCTAATCTTGATTGATGTGACATTGTTGGGGAATCCCATGGAGTTATGGAGTAATATTTGTGCCAATTTTCTGCCTTTGTGAGGGGGATATTTTGAGTGAACAATATGTCACATTGTTTTTTATATTTTGTGCTGCAAATTAGTCAAGATTATTTGATCATAATTTTATTTATTTGAAGAACCTTAATGCATACGTGAGAACACACATGCTGCTGGTCAGCACAAATATGATCACAAAACACCTTGCTCCAATGACTATATATTTTTTAATGTTAATGCAGAACAATATATATATATTGTTAACTCCTCCCTCCCCACCAGTGCAAAGCCCATTACGTTACCATTGCAACCTCACCCCTAAACTACCCACACCCTGTTGTGTCATTAACCTGCCAATCACAGTTAAGGAGTGGTTGGGGATCCAATCAATCACACTGATTGGGAGTGTCAGGAAGTAGCTTCTATAAGCAGGGAGTGGTTGCACCTGTTGCTAACGTCATTAAATGACGCTGCATGTTTAGCCTGAATGTTAATTAGGGTGAATTCCTTGCTTATCTGCCTTCTTAAGCTCGCTGACTTGATAGGTCCCAAGGTCCTTTCCGAACAATCACAAGCGATTGTTCGTTGCGATTTTTTCCCACATCAATTAAATAATTGCAAATCATGGAGCTGAATGGAACTGTACACATGCAACGCCATTTAATTTTCATTCATTTCACCAAACTATTTTGTCATTGTTACCATAGTCACTGTAAGTTACATGTTGTAGGAAATGGTGGAGGTAACATTAGGCCTCTCAACACAAAGTCCTCTTACTACCTCCCTAGTGGTTAACTACAAGCCAGTGTTAACGTGCACGGGCACGTGAATACAGGTTGTCTTTGATTACGTGACCTGTGCAGCTATATAGCAACAGTTTTGTTTTGGATGCCAACATTCTCAGAAAGGGTGAAAGCCTACTTTTAGTTATGAAACAAGGAAACTAACTCAAAGACAAACGTTGTGTTCTGGAAACGAGATCTATTTTAGGTAAATAGTCAGCATACTTGTGTAATTTCACTGAACTGTGTTCCTCGGGTGAGAGGTGGTGACCTGTACCTGGGTATTGGTTAAAAGAGGCTGGATTGTGCTCATAATAAGTCTGCACCTTTTTCACACATAATCCGAATTGTGTGAGAGAGAGTTTCTCTCCAGCTACAAATGTGTTACCAGATGGAGCACATAGAGGAAGCCGCTAGCCATCTCCTCCATCACAGCGACTCATTGGCAGCCCCTCCTCTGACCACAGACAGAGCTGTCTTCCATAGCTGTCAATAAAGCCTGATATGCCTTAAAGACACGTATCAATATTTAACCAGCCTCTCCCATTGACTCAGCAATTACCACCTAATTGATTTGAGATTGATTATCATCAGCATCTTAATGGCAGTATCGTTCAGTGGCGAGCGCTGATAAAAATCCTTTTTGCAAAATGTAATTATCTTGTTCCTAGCTGCGGTGTGTTTGGTATGTGTGTATGAGTGTGTGGCTGGTGGGTGAGCGACGTTTCAGAACCTGAATTCCCTGCACTGCTTAAACAGACAGACAACTTCAGCCACCCACCAGCTCCAGACAACGTCAAAAACCTAAACGTCCCCCATCGACGTTTCACAGTGGCAGCATCACAGCGATCTGGTCGTGATCCAAAGATCACTGTCACTGCCAAATATCCTGCTGATATCTCATATTCCTTTCATCCCTTAACCCATTTGTGTCGGCTGCTGCGCGGCGCAACTTTCGGCACAAATGGGTTAACAGAAGGCCACCCCCCATAATTCATATCTCAGGTTAATGTTATGTTATGTTAATCCAACATGTTTCTTTGTTTTTGTTGGTGTTGCATATCTCTTATGTCTCTGTGTACGGCTGTGTTCTTGGGTGTGCGTGCCAAATAGAATGTGATGCTCAAAGCAAAAGGCCATCTTTCAAGAGTGCAGTCCGGCTGTATTGCAGGTGGCTCTACCACAGCTTTGGATGCATCTCTGATGCTCCTTCCACGACACAATTTTTCTGGAAACAAAAATCACTCCTCCAAATGTATAATGTCAGCACAAAGGTTTGCACACAGTATACTAAGTGTGTGAGTACTTAGCCTAAGATCTGGAACAAACCATATTATTAAAACGCAGACTGTCATCAAATATAGACGTAGAAAAATGGTGGTTCCGCTTGTATCTGATAACCATAAGAACACAACTGCTCTGCAGCCTCTTCTTGGAGACGCAGGGGCTCAATGTATCTATAGATAAAGCTATGTGTTGTCATTAAAGATATTCTTAGGCAGTGCTCTGGGCGGTTCAAATCCTGATACACCCACCACACAGTAACCTTTTAGGGTTTAGCTCATAATTGAAAATGTGACATTGTCAGCTACAATGTTCCCTTTTCAAATCTACCTTTTAAAAGTAAAACCCATACAATCAAAAAGAAAAACTGGGGTGCACCTTTAATTGGATTGTTGGGTTAATTTTGTCTGTCTAATCAAGCATGCAGCAGGCCTACACATGAATACTAGAATGGGGGATAGTGGTTGAGGGCCAGAAAATGTTAGAAAATGTATAGATGAAGTATTTAACATTTACCCAAATGCATTTTGGAGCATGAGGTTAAGCGCTAAGCAAGTGCTGTTCAACCCTCTACCATTAAGAGTACAGTTGTGTTGGCCCACAGGTCATTAGCTTACTAAAATTCCTCCAGGCGTAATCTCTTTCCTAAATTGATGATTTCAGGATTGTTTAATTATGAGCACTAGGTAACGCTTTCTCAATTTTCTTAGTCTTTCTGCTTAATATTATGTTCTTGTGATTAAATATGAAATCTCTGAAGAGCTTTTCAGAGAAAGGCATTTGTCTAAGTTTGGAGTACCAACTAACGCAACGGTGCTCTGATGTTTGGGTGGCATGTATGCATCCCCTTGTGTGTCATGTGTAAAATAATCTTCCTAGAAATTCATTTTGACAAAGGCCAAAGAGAAATATACTTGGCTTTTACAGCCCATTATCATTTTATGAGAAAAAGAAAGTTCTCCACTCAGTCTTTGTACTTAACCTTTTCTGGTTAACCCGTCTGCTTACACTGATTTGATTTGGTCCATTTGCCTCCATGCTGTTTCCTCCAACCCGCCTCTTATGCCGCTGTCCTTCACTTATCCATTTTTTAAAAGTCATTTGTGGCCGAATGTCCCGTCTCTGAAGCGGCACCCTCTGGGGCGGCAGACGTTATTCTAAGGGGTCATGTCCATCTATCCAGGGCCATGAATACAGAAGCACCCAGAGGCAGGCAGGGAAGCCTTAGCTGTTCTACAGCAGAAAAGCGGAGTGAACAAAAATGGCATTTACCTTTTGGACTTGGACTTGAGATGGCAACCTATTGAGAAAGATCAGAGGTCCACCTATCACCGATCACGTCTACATATCACATGATAAAATATTCATTGTATTTCAGTGGGGTTTTCTGTGTCTTATGTCAATTCCAGCTCCTTAATCAATATATATATATATATATATATATATATATATATATATATATATATATATATATATATATATATATATATATATATATATATACATGAACACATTTAATTAAAATGTTAATTTGATTATATAAAATGACCAAAAAACACTTTATTATCCTTTCTTTCATCTTCTTTCATTTTTTTTTTTACAGCCAATGGCGCCTCATTTGGAATGCTGTGCCAAAGGAGTGTAGTGCTCATTAAGCCATGATATAAGGCACAATCGTATAACGACTAAAGATCCTGTTGTGTCTGCTAAGCACTAACAAAACGATTGAGCTGTAAGCAGTAGAGAGAGAGAGAGAGAGAGAGAGAGAGAGAGAGAGAGAGAGAGAGAGGGAGAGAGAGAGAGAGAGACTCTCCGTTTGCAGACAGCTTCCTGATGCAGCCTGGCTGGTGAGCAGCAGTAGCTGTCTTGCTCTATGTACCTCATCTATCACTGCCTATTTCTCCAAGACAACCCCCACCACCACACCCCCAAACGTACACACACAGACCAAAGCAGAAAGGGAATTCAATCTTTCCTTGCCTCACGGTCATCTGCAGAAATGCATCCCCCCCCCCCCCCCCCCCTGCCTTGCACACAGCAGCACCTAAAACCTGCCAATAATGGTCCACTGGGGCGGGGGGAGAATCATGGCCAGTCTGGCTCCCCTCCTGTCTTCTGATTCCAATCTGTAAAAGTCACACAGGTAGATTAGGGAGGCGGGGCTTGAGATGGTGAGGAGGCTGCCGGTGTGTGGAGAGGGGTGCTGGGGTTACACGGCACCTTGTGACCCCGTATCGACCAAGGTATTCATGTGCCGAGCGCGGGTCGCTGAGAGGGGTGAGGTCACCGCCTCCCTGGCTCCTGTGGGACGCCCAGCTCCTCCCCGCCCACGCCCGCGTGTGTTGCGGCCCTGAAGTACACACACACACACACACACACACAAAAAAAAAGGAAAAGCGGTAATTAAAAAAATATATCGTTCATGGTTTAGCTAGCTCGGGTGGTGCGGCTGACCCAGGCCCCGGTGGGGTTCTGAAAAAAGCTCTGGTCGCAATGACTAAACACATCACAGGAGGGGATGGCAGCAGGCTGAAGAGTATCCGCCCATTTCTAGGGCAGGTACACGCGAGGATCAGCGCCTTATGTCTGACCCCTGTCCAATTAATCTCACCCACTTTCAAGGAATCACACACAGAGCTCGCCTGATGTCCTGACTTCCTCTCTTCCCTCCCTCCGCGCCGACGCTCCTCGGCTACATTGTCCCTCGTTCATTTGCATAATCTCTGTGACACACCGATTAATAATTTCTCTGCGATTTGCATATCTATGCCTGGAATTTAGGACGCATACACACACACACACCCCGTGTTAGATCCAGTCCTGTTCTCTAGGTAGTCTACTGTGTTGAAGGTAAGATGGTTTCTTCCACAGAGAGTGAAGCGCGCACACAGAACTATTGTGTTGCAAAGCGACAGATAGACAGGCTCACGGTCGGGCATGAGGACCTGTGTTTGCGCGTGTGTGTGTTTGTGTGTGCATGTGTGTGTGTCTGTGTGTGCGTGTGTTTGTGTGTGCGTCTGTGTGCGCCTGCGTGCGTGCATGTGTGTGTGTGTGTGTGTGTGTTTGTGAGGAGACATGTCTCTCCCTCCTAACTCTCCCAGAGATCCTTCCTGGAGAGCCCTTTTACTCCCCACCAAACAGAGCAGGGCTGGGAAAACACAGACCCGGCCACCCTGGCACTTCCTGTTAGCAAACAGTAGTTTAAGAAGAGCCAACTCCCCCACCCCACTCACCACACAAATAACCAAGACTGGGCAGTAGTTAAGCCATTGCTTTTGGACAACGGGTCCAGGCAGAGACTTTGTATTCACATCAACAGCGCCCCCCAGTGGCAGCCGGGGACAGACTCCGGGATTGCCGTTCGGTCCGTCTATCAGTGGTTTCTGCTTCAACGTTGAATCGCTCAAGGTCACATGCGCAATGAGATGGCAAGAAACAGACACATGTCAACAGAATAACTTTGCCTATGTAGACAATATAGTGGGACTCTGTTTACCTACAGAAACATCCAGAAGCTATGGTGCCTAGCCACCCGTTATATCGAGCGTGGCTTAAATTAAAATGTGCCTCCAGTCATGGCAGGAGGTGTCAATAAGCCGGTGCCATCAATGAACACCCACTACCACGTAAAGCCTGTTGGACACATGCTGAGCAGCTGATGCAGAAGCGGGACTCCCTGGAGAGAGATGGACAGAGGAGCAGGGAGCACTCATTGATTTACCTGATCCCTTGGTACGAGTCCGCCCTTTCCACAGCAGCTCAGGATTTCTACAGCAAGTAGGTGGAAACAACATTAAACTAGTCAGATGTGTTCAGGCAGGTTGCACTTGGTTGGGCGGAGGCAGGGGTACACCACAACTACCACCGTGACCACTACCACTACCAAAATGTCTGCAGTGTCCTCTGGGGGGTATTGTTCAGGGAGTGTTGTATTCATTTGGTTTTCAATCCCATCATCCCTTTTGTTCTACCATTATATTTAACTCTTTTAAGAAGTAAAAGAAAGAAAGAAAACATCCAACGGCTGGATTTCCGGTTTTCATCCAAGCTTTACAATGATGTACAACATGGAGCCACGTTGCTCCAGGACTCCAGCACACAGCTACACCTGCTTTCCTCACGGCCGGAGAGTTTATAGGATGTGGACCCCGACATCATGGGATGTGGTTGGGCCGAGAGGAAAGGGGAGGGGGTCGGCAGTCCCTGTGCTGCGGGGTGAACGAGTGCCATGGTAAATAAACATTGACATTTCTCTCACAACTGGGCTTTGTTGGTGGTCATGGCCCTGCCATAGGTTTACAAATAAGACTAGAATCATCATACTTAGTAAACACTGATAATCATTTATTATAAGTAAAAAAAAAAAAACCTGGGAGAAGGCTTTTCTGCGCCTATTCTGGCTTGCTAAAAGTTTGAATTGTGTCACTCATTGAGAGTGGAGGAGAATGACGGGCGGGGCTGGGTTATGGTGCACGCTGTTCGGTCTAAAGAGGCATTGTTGTGTGACGCTCCTCTGGGGCCCACACAGGTGTCACAGGCTGCACAGACGGTTGTCAGCGGCAACCGTCACTGTCAGGTGGTTTCAGACAAAAGAAATTCTCTCTCACCTCCCTCTAGGGATGGAAGAGATAGGGCGGGAAGTCTGCTGAACGTGTGTGTGTGCGTGTGTGTGTGTGTGTGTGTGTGTGTGTGTGTGTGTGTGTGTGTGTGTGTGTGTGTGTGTATGTGTGTGGTTTAGGACGGGTAAAGTAGAGCGACAGAGAGGGAAAGCGACAGATAAAGGAGGAGGGTTCTGATGTGTCCACCCCTGTCAACCCCCTGACAAGAGGCTTCACTCTGCGCTGCCACCATTTTACTTTGGGGTGGGGGGATTCTTGACGGCTATATTATTTGCCTTGACAAGCAGGGTCCGAGTTAAGAGGAGGCGCCAGAATGGGGGGAATCAAAAATAAAACCTCTTGACTGAACGCTGACAGTTGTAACAGGGACAGGGAGATGGATTGACACTGACTGTTCAGTTGTGGAAGAGCTGAGATCACTTAACATTCCTCAAAATTCTGAGGGAAAACGTTTAAGTATCCAGGCCTATTATAGGAAGTGGGCAAGGCAGGGCTTTATACATCATAAGCGGACAGCTTGAATTTGATTGGAGGATGATTCATAAGTTGATATTAATCGTAACATAATGCCTTAACACTGCTTTCACACACTGACAAATGCACTTTTAATTGAATCAATAACCCACTAAATTGTTGATTTATTTATTGTTAGTTTGTTGCTAGTGATAAAGAAATATTATATATATATGGTTAATATTTGTATATTTGTATACAAATATATGGTTTATTTTGTACGTTTTCCCAAATATTTTACAACAAAGGAATTTGCCTTTTCTTACCCCAAATTATGAAGGCAATAATGTTTCCACAATATTGAAGCATGCATTAATTGCTGAAAATGTAGCTCTCCTAAAGTTGTGAAAAATTACAACTGTGGATTGCTTTATTTCTTTTAAGCTTTTTACAGACCCAGACAATACAACTTCTTGATCTACACATGACCACGTGATCCACATTACATATATCTTTCTCAAATTACCAGCTCGGCTCCTACTGCGCTTCTCAGCGACTTTTAAACACACACACACACACACACACACACACACACACACACACACGTCTATACACAGAGGGGTTGGTGGGTGAGGAGGGCGAGGGACCACTCCTCTGATGCTATCTGTTGGAGTGAGCCCTTCCCCTTTGTTTCTGCCAATCACCACTTAAGCTCTACAACACTGAAGCCAAATAGTTTCATGCATGCTTCAGAAGGCTCATTCTGTAGAACAGACACTCCAGCATTTTGCTGAGAGTGTGTGAATGTGTCAATATGTGATCCCTGTTCTAGATTGCCTCTTTCTTACAAACACATTCCTCCCAGCCTCACAAACACACATCTTTGAGGGAGTCACTCACTCATTTTTTTCTATGCCTCGACATTGCCTAGTACTTTGCCGCAGTGAGTTATCTGAGTTATCTTGGGGCAAGGTTATCTACACTCAAAAGCTCAAACCCAGATACAACACTGATAGGCACTCTGTACTCACTTCTCTTCCATAAAATGCTGTGCTATTTGTAAAGGACGCCAGGGATCCTTATAGTGTATAATGTATTTCTGCTATCATTCCCTTGGTTGTAAGATTCAATAATAGAAAAGAATATCTATAACTAGGGAATGAAATGCTCAAATGACAGCCCATGGAACAAAAGTTGTCAAAGGGAATGACAAGAGCTTCATCTCTCTGCTGAGGTCTCCTGAGAAGTGCCGTTAGAGACAGATGGTATTGATTTGAGCTCCGCTTTCCAACCCCAATTCAACTACGAATTTACGATGACAAAGAAAAAATCTCAAATTTTGCCAATATTTTTTAATGATTTATAATCAAACTTTGACATAAAAAGCAATTTTGCAATTAATCAACTAAACCTCCCTTGGCCTTAGAGAAAACAAACGATATGCAATGTGTCTGGAAGCTGTACTTTAAAGCAGTTTTATTTAGTCATACGTGTGTCTATTGAAATCGTAACCGCAACGGCTGGGGCCTGTGTTCTTGATCATACACACACCTCATGTACATTTAACCCATTATAAATTGTATTAGTTATATTTGCAGCTGTGGCTCTACCAATGTCAGCTTGATGTGTTTTAACCCTTCCATGTTTTAAATGTGAACAGGTAGTAAACTCAAGAGCGGCCCGGTGTTAATTTGTACTTTAGTTTTCGCAAAAAAACAACAGCAATCATAAAAAACAGCAAATCAGCTTAATATTGTAAAATATTGCGTTTTGGGATGAGAGTTTTAGGAAAGAGGGGGGCGTGTTATCTCCATGGTTACGAATCACGCCAACTTTATGATAGTTTTTTAGTACCGTCGCTGTGTAACTGTTATGAGCGTTATAATAAGTGATGCTGTATATGAAATCTGCTATACAACGTAGCGTTTTTACTTAGTAGGTGTCCAGGAAGTCTAACCTTCGGACGCGGGTACCTTTTACGGTTTGAGTCTCTCCAATGCTGTTGTGTTTTCTCATTTCCTGTTATGTTTTTCTGATTTCCTGTTGTGTTTTCCGATTTGCTGTTGTGTTTTCTTATTTGCTGTTGTGTTTTTCTGATTTGCTGTTGTGTTTTTTCCGACTTGCTGCTGTGTTTTCTGATTTGCTGCTGTGTTTTCTGATTTGCTGTTGTGTTTTCTGATTTGCTGCTGTGTTTTCTGATTTGCTGTTGTGTTTTCTGATTTGCTGTTGTGTTTTCTGATTTGCTGTTTTGTTTTCTGATTTACTGTTACGTTTGCACTTCAGGGCCACCGTATAAGTGTCGTAGTGAATGTTGTGTACTGAAAGTAACAAGATAAACCAGCAGACAATGCATTGACTGCGACCATTTGGTGGCATGAATGCACAGTGGTTAGCACCTCACAGCAAGAAGGTCCTGGGTTTGAAGCCCGGGCGGGGCCCTTCAGGGTGCTCACACTGTGCTCGGGGTTCCTCTTAGGGCTCTGTTTTCCTCCCACATCACAAAAACACCAGAATGAGCACTCATGCACTGCCCACAACCAAGGCCAGGACACTACACCTGGAGCTCGTTCCCAGGCCTGTGAGTTAGGCAACCTGCTGCCCATATCTCCCAGTTTAAGATTGGTAAATGCGGAGAGGGAATTTCCTTATGGGGATTAATAAAATAAACAAGTGAACTACTTGAATTACTTTTTGTGAAAGGAACATGCAATGTGCAAAGTGTAGAAGAACAATTATCACAAATTCTTATCCAATAACTAAGATAAGCAGATACATGCCGTGGTAAAGTTTTGAGTTACATACCTTTATTGTGAAATGACTTTATTGCTGCTCCATAGAAGCATTGCGTCAATGTTAATCTGACATTGACTGATGTTGTTAACTGTTAACTGAAGTGCAGTTAAGGTCTGTTACATTAAGCATACATAACCAATGGCTCCCATTGAAATAATATATCACAAAATAAAAACGTTTCAAGTGCTCGTGTGGGTCCTTTCAATCGCTGTTGGGGCCGACTGGTTGCCAGGGGGGTCTTAACCAGGCGCTTAGTTCGCTTTTAAGTCGAGCCAGTCCTGGGTTTACACAAATGTTGTACGTGTACGGATTGCCTTATCGGAGGGGTACATGCTCTCCAATAACAGCACAGCTACTAACTACTTAATAACACTGGTTTGCTTTAGCTGAACAGCCAATCAGGTTGTTTCTGCTTACCAACGCCATCCATCCCAAATTCAACTTGCTTAAACGGCCGAAAAAGGCCTTCTCCGGCCTCCCCTTGCAGTATTAGCAAATAAATACTATTAAGAAGCATTAGCACTAAATAAACTCAGACACAGGCACACCAGATAGTCAAAGTGAATAGGGAGCTGATAGGGGAGCACTGGCTGACTTGTCCAAGGATGGTAGAACTAAAGAGCCTTATGGTGAGAGGCGGGGGACGACCAGACGGCTGGGGAGGAACCATGTAAACACAGAGCAAAGCGCTCATGATGCGGTTCATGGGCACTGCGGGATGGGCCTCTTTCAGCGTGCCTTCGGAAGAAAATTAAAAACACATTTCCAACAGCCGCTTGCAAGTACCTCCGGTGCTTTGAGAAGGCGGAAAAACAAGAAGCCATAATCCTTAGCTGCAACCAGAAGGGGCTTCTCTCAGCAAGGTCATTGGATCCACCATCCCCCACCCGCTTCCCCCACTGTAATTATTCTTGATACAAGGATTAATATATAATTCAAGGTGTGAGTCTTTTGTTATTAACTTTGCGACGGCAGGGGAAACCTTTTTGGATTATTTCAATTCCGAGTGATTACTTTGTGGCCCGGACCTGATTGCACAGCGCGCGGCGGGTTTACTCTCGCCATTGATTTCCCAGGCAATATTGAAGGGAGAGAGAGCGCTCCCTTGATACGGCGTCCTGTGCTCTTCCCTTCTCCTCTCGGTGGAAATCTTATTAGAGATGGAGAACGCAGCTCTTCTTCCCCGCTGCAATCCTGAGAAGAGTGCAAGGTTAACGGAAGAGCAAAGTTCTGCAAGGACTCAAGTAGCCTTCGGGCCCGGTCACACCACACAGACAAACACGGTCATGGCCGTTACGTTTTTATTAAATTGAAAATGCATTTTGTTTGGCTACAGTGTTGCGCAATGTGCCTACTTGAAAGCTAAAGTGATCAATCAAAAGGAATGACTGGTCAAGAAAAATAGAAATATATATATTTATGAAAGATTTGTTGTCTGTGTCTAACAGAGATTGGTTCAAATGTTATTTTAAACTTTTCAGCACAAGCACCCAAGAAAAACTCTGGTTTTGTAGTATAATGATCCCATATGTGATTTGAAGGTGTATGATATCTTCAACATTTAATAATGAAATTCTGGACCACACTGGTCCTTTGAAAAGTATAACCCTTTAAATAGACCTTGCAGTGAAACGCAGTAGACCTATTTCATGAGTCAAGTAAACATTTTCACTATAATCTGCTGAAAAAGGTTCTGAAGTAGGACATTCATAAAGGATATATTTTGCAATTGGATTATATTCACTGAGAAAGTAAAAGAAAAACACACACACAAACAAACGGACCCACAAAGTGCTGAGTCAGGTCCCCGTTGGTTGCTAGCTAATGATACCAGCGCCTTCTGGATAGATCGTCAGTCTGCATCTTACCTCGGAGGCGAAGGCCAGCCCGGCCATATTAAAAGCTTAGCGCTGGTCGCCACTGCTCCGTTTGGCATGCGACTCCATCTCTGTGCGTTCATCATGGCGGACTCCCTCCCGGGGGCAGGCTTCCTGGCTCCGCTTATCACCGGCCTACACCTCCCGGCCCTGAGAAATCAACAGTCAGGATTTATAGATTTACCTCGGATTGGCTCGCCCCGTTTGTACCCGCCATAAATACGTATACAGCCTGGCTAATGCCACTGTGGGGAATAAACAAGGTTACAGCGACAAGATGAGGCCCAGATTTAGCTTGCCGACTCGAACGGCGGTGATCGGGGAGGGGGATGTGAGCCCAGTGAGAGGAAGGACTGGTGATGGGTATAAAGGGAGGGGTTTCCTTGATAACTTTACTTCAGTGTTGGGATGTGTGTTTATGTTTGGCTTCTAGAGGATATGCCAAAGCCTTTAGTCTCCAATTTGGTCATCCGGTTCTGATCATTCCTCTTAGAGGTAAAGGTACCGCAGAGTCATGTTCAGACTCTACTGGCTCAAGATAATGTGTCTCGTTGCGGCTCTACCAAGCCAGCTCAAGAAGGCCTTTCAATGGACCCATTTAATGAACAAGGTACCAAACGATGATGGGAACTGATGACCTCGTAACACATTCATCAAAGAAATTATGGATCAATTATTCAAGCGCATTAGTTTTAAAATGCTTCTCATTTGGACAAGTTTATGAAACTTGCAGGGTACAACACCATAAAAGATTTATGTTAAAGCCATCACCATCTTCATAATGAATGACAATACCTTAACAATTGTCACCTTTGGTTTTTTAACAACTTACACTGGGAACCAAACGTCACATCAAATTAACCTAGCTCTGACTCTTACCGTGTATTTGCAGGCTAGCCATCATTTTAAAATAATAATTTGATCAACGGCATGAATCATTGACAGTATGAGGTCAGGGCACAGTATGTCCCACTGGATGAAACCAGCATGAAAAAATATTAAAATTACATTGCTATTTAAAATATCAGGTGATAAAGAATACTGGCTGTCTGCAATGATAATAGTGTAGTTGTTTAAAACAACATGGACACTTGACTCCACTGACTGAGGACGATTATTTAAACATGGAGGATATTCATGTGAGAGGCCTTTTTCCCAGCCAGGGAACTCCAGGGTAAGGGCAGGACTACTGCAAGAAAAGGAGCCAACACATACTTTACATTGCGGGGTAGGAATGAGAAAGTACCTTTTTCGTAACAATAGAGCAGCATGACTCAAGGTTTCAGAGTATCATCTGAACAAAACCAGGCTTTGAAAGTTGAAACAAAAGTTGTGTTGAAAAAGTATCTTACTACCTAGCCTTTTCCTTCATGGCATAGCCAATGAGTGGATCAATATTGTTTATGGTACTATACACCCTTCTCAGATCTAGCAGTCCTGCTATGCAGAACTTCTTGGGGGGAGGGTTTAGAGCCCGTGCCAGAAGTCAAATGCAGAAAGGGGAGGAGTTACACCCTACGTCCTGTTTCGTTATTTTTTTTTCGTTATATATATATATATATACTTATTAATATATATATATATTAATAAGTGAATATTACGGTGGCCATTCTAAATTTGAAATTTGAAACCTTTACAGACACATTTTCGAAGAATGACGGTGTCCCGAAAGGAAAGGCTTCTTCCCAACGGGAAAAGCACACTAGTGATACCAATTTTCACAATCCCCGTGAAAGCCTCAGCACCCCAGATGAAGCAAGGGGATTTTAATGTGTGACGCCAAATGCAATGATTATTTTTTTTTGTCATTAAAACAAGAAATGCATTGATTATCAGTAGACTTTTCAGGATTTGAGAGACTCTTTTTCTTATTAAAACAATGGACCTTAAAGTTGCAGTGTAAAGAATGTAGCGGTATCTCGCTGTAACTTTGCACATTACAACAAACTGAATATCCTCTCCCCCATCCCCAACGATGTAGGAAAAGTTACGGTGGATTGTACGAAAACACAATTCTTATTTTCATTCGATTATATTTCTGCCAAGCCAGTTCCGCTAGATGCCACTAATTTGTCACACTACAACTTGAAGATAATTTGTTTGATAAACTGGTTAAAATGTTTGTACTGTAACTGCACTCTTTCTGCGGAGGACTAATAGCAGAGGTGGGACCAAGTCATTGTTTTGCAAGTCACAAGTTAGTCTCAAGTCTTTGCCTTCAAGTCCCGAGTCAAGTCCCGAGTCAAGACAGGCAAGTCCCGAGTCAAGTCCCAAGTCAAGACCGACAAGTCTCAAGTCGAGTCCCAAGTCCTATCGTTTGAGTTTCGAGTCCTTTCGAGTCCTTTTAACAACAGAGAAATAATATTTAAACAGATCATGTATGCCTTTAAGATTTGTATATATTTATTAAACCTTTTTTTGCAAGAACATTGTTCAAACACTCATTTGACTCAACCATGTCACCACTTTATAAAAAATATCCTCACACTCAAAATTAAATAAAATAAAAACAAAATTCAATAAAATTAAATTAAATAATCTACATGAAATACATTCATGCCTCTATCAGTTCAGGTTGCTCCCTTGATAAACAATTGGCATGCATCCATAGGTGTGTGACTGGTGTGTGTGTGTGTGTGAGTGTGTGTGTGTGTGTGAGAGAGAGAGAGAGACTGTGTGTGTGTGTGAGAGAGTGTGTGAGAGTGTGTGTGTGTGTGTGAGAGAAAGAGAGAGAGATAGATTGTGTGTGTGTGTGAGTGTGTGAGAGTGAGTGTGTGTTTGAGAGTGTGTGAGAGAGAGTGAGAGAGTGTGTGTGTGTGTATGTGTGTGTGTGTTGTGTGTGTGTGAGAGTGAGAGAGAGAGAGTGTGTGTGTGTGTGTGAGAGAGTGAGTGAGAGAGAGCGAGATAGATTGTGTGTGTGAGTGAGTGTGTGTGTGTGAGAGAGAGTGAGAGTGTGTGGGTGAGAGAGAGAGAGAGAAAGGGAGTGTGTGTGTGTGTGTGTGTGAGAGTGAGTGTGTGTGAGAGAGTGAGTGAGTGTGTATGTGAGAGAGAGTGTGTGTGTGTGTGTGTGTGTGTGAGAGAGAGAGAAAGAGAGATAGATTGTGTGTGTGTGTGAGAGAGTGAGTGTGTGTTTGAGAGTGTGTGAGAGAGAGAGAGTGTGTGTGTGAGAGGGAGAGAGAGTGTGTGTGTGTGTGTGAGAGAGTGTGTGTGTGTGAGAGAGAGTGAGTGAGAGAGAGAACGAGAGATAGATTGGGTGTGTGAGTGTGTGTGTGTGTGATAGAGAGAGAGTGAGAGAGAAAGTGAGAGTGTGTGTGTGTATGTGTGTGAGAGAGAGTGAGTGTGTGTGAGTGTGTGTGAGTGTGTGTGTGTGTGTGTGTGTGTGAGAGAGAGAGCGAGAGAGAGAGAGATTGGAAGGGGACTGGATTGGAAGTGTCATGAACATAACAATGAACAGAGATGTGCTTTTCTATGCCAGGGCCCTATGCTGCATTGCATTTGCAAAAGATCAAATTGGCCAAAAGTCTGTCAGTCATTTGTGCACGATGGGGGCGTAGAATGATGCCACCATGGCTGAAAACTCGCTCCACTGGAGCACTAGAGGCAGGCACTGCTAACACTCTGATGGCCACTCGGAAGAGTGAAGGAAGAGTCTTCATGTTCAGTGCCCAGAACAAAAGGGCGTTCTGTCCATCGGCTATGTCTAGGTAGTGACTTAGCTGTAGTGCTGGAGAGGTCCCAACATCCTTCTTCTGCCTCTTATGGTATGCAGCAAACAGCCCTCCTCCTTCTCCAAGGTCCTCTTCCTCTTCATCAACAAGAAGCACAGGTTGCTCAGTCTCTGCAGCATATTGCAGGATCAATTCTGGAAAAACATTTAACAGCAGCAGCAGAAACAAAATAGCCCTTATTACCATTGGTGTTGGTGATAGTGTTGGACTGAAAAATTCAATTATTGATGTTGTCAATTAGACCAGACTATGAGGAAAAAAGTTGCATTGAAGTCAATAGTATTTACCTTTAACTCGTTGTGCCACCTCTGCCTTGATGTCACGATTGACCAGCACATGAGGCTCCACCCACAGCAGAGAAAAGGCTGGATCCAAGGCGGCTGCTTTCAGGTAGACTGGGTCTGAAAAGGGGGCAGTGATCCCATCTTGAGTCCTGGCCATTTTCACGTTAATGAATATCCCAAGAAATCTTTTGTTCAGGGATGCCTGGAGAATTCTGACCAGGCCGCTCAGGAAACGAACTTGAGGCTTCAGCTTCTCAAGGTGGTGATTGAGGGACAAGACGGATGGAACAACTGCACTGATTGTGACGACCTTATCACCCTGTGTCAGATCAGTTGCTTCTCCAAACGGCTTCAAAATGTCCACCAACTCCTTCAACAGATTCCACTCTCGTGGCGTGAATGACAACTCCTTATGCCCAGCCTTTTCTAGAACAGCACAGAGCCTTAGATGATCACAGTGGAGAACTGCCTTTACTTGCCTCAGTGTTGAGTTCCATCTAGTGTTTACTGCAGCAGGGATGCCTTTCTGTTCCCCAAATTCACTATCAAACACATCTTTGAATGTTGTGCTTGTGTGGAGCAGTGAGCTAAGTTTTGATAACTTGGAAAGAGAAGGACATGCCACTTTTGTTTCTTTCAAACCGTCTCCCACCACCAGCTGAAGCGTATGCGCAAAACACTGCAGGCGCTGTTTCTTTGCCATAGCAGCATCTACCGTTTGCTGTTCTTCCAGGGTTAAGTCACACCAGAGATCAGGGTCATCAAGATGATCTCCGTCATCATCCTCTTGTTCACTGGGGAAGCACACAGTGAATGCCTTTCGCATGTTAGCAGCATTGTCACTAATAATGTAGTCCAATTTATCTTTGATGCTGTATTCATCGCATATTGCTTGTTCAGCTGTGTGTGAGCCTTTGAAGCGATTGCAGGCCAAGAGATTAGTCTTTAGCTGTATCCTCTCTGTCTCTCTCTCTATCCAGTGGACAGTGATACCAAGGAATCCCCTCATCTTTCGGTCAGACCAAATGTCCACAGTGACTGAAACATGCTCAGTGTTGCTCAATTGAGTTTTTAATCTTGAACGTCTCTCCGCAGCGATGCTCTCTGTTTTTGATGTCAACGTTCTGCGACACACTGGGCTGTACTTACTGTCAACTACTGTCAGAAAGTGACGAAAACTCTTGTTTTCCACAATAGACAGGGGAAGGTTGCAATCAATAATCAAGTCGGACAGTATTGCATTAGTGATAGCTTTCTGCTGTGGATGACTCATGCTGTAATGCCCTACACGAATGTCCAAGAATTGTGAGATTGAAGGCTGTTGTGGTTCATCTATGATGCTTTTATTCATCTGGTATTCTTCAAATCTGTAACAGGTAAGCATATCAAACAGATGTCAGAAAATGCTAACATTGTGTTAACATTATTTTTTGTGGTTAATATTAATTGTATTGTATACTGTAAGAGTGTGTATGTTTTAACATTACATTGATAAAATAAATTTCATTTTCAGTGTACCTTTTCTTATTAATATTTTTACTGCTGTACCTTGCCATCAAACAGCCCTTTCCAACAGGAAACTGAAGTATGCTTGTCAATTCACTCTCTCCGACATACCAGATTCCATTGGCAAAAACAGCAATTTTACCTGCATCATACAGAAATTGTTGGTCTACTGCTGGCTCAATGATTAAGTCTAATTGTGCAATTCTATGTCTTCGGTGATAATTCAGCTTAGTCGTGAATTACCTAAATTACATTAACAACCTTAAGGAGGCAGCAGTAGACTAGCAGCTAGCAACTCCAATGTGCTGCAAAGTAAAATTGCCATTTATATCAATGGAATCTGGTGTGCTGGAGAGAGTGAGATACTTAGTTTTCCTATCGGAAAAAATCGTCTGGCAGCAAGCTAAAATGGTACACATATTCGTAATATAGGCTAAAGTACATTAAACTGACCTTGATTTGATTAGGCTTGCCTAAGTTTTGCTGCTGGCAGCAGTCTACTGTGTATGATCCACTGACTAGCTAAACTATCCAGTCTCAAGCTTTTGGTTAATTTATAATCACCCCCGTGATTCAGATACGGGCATTCATAAAGCGGTCCTAGTTAAATCAACCCTAAACGTTCGTTTTCAAAGATGTGCAACTCACCGAGTGGTTAGTGGTGTTTGCTGATGTTCCAAAACGAGTGTCTTAGCGAAATACAGTTTCTGTCGTGTTTAATTTTGCCATTTTGTATTCCAAATATCAAGCGGAAGTTAAGGAATGTTTAGCTTGGGTTGATTTAAGGATAATTTTATGAATGCTGACCATTCTGACGCAGGGGGTGATTCCAAATTAGCCAAAAGCTTGAGACTGGACCATTTATCAACATTTTGATGTCAAAAATTCTTTCATCCAAGACAACCCATAAAGGGAGCTTAACGTGCAAAATAGTGAACTTATACATACATGAACCCACAGGAGATACAGTTTACCATGTTTTTAAGTCAAGGTGGTGTTAACAGTGAGTTTACAGTCTCATTGATATGTAGCTAGCTAGCAATTCAGTTACTCAGCCAACAAGCTAGTGTTCAAAACTTACCGTTCTTTGTGTAACTTCAAATGTCGGACGAAGTTCGAAGTTGTCGCGTCTCCGTCTGTAATCTTGCTCCCGCATGTTTTACAAACTGCAATTCTTTTTTTGTTTATCACCTCATAGTTTTTGTACCCAAACGAAACTACCTTTGGTATCATTTTTGCCTACTGTTGCGCGCGTTTAGTTTGTTCCTCTTTATTGTTTGTCTCGTACTTTGATTGGTTGGATGCTGTCAGGTCGAAACAACGTGGATCTAATTTGATTGGATGTCTTGCCATACACACTTAACGCTGCGTGAATCACGCACACAGATGTACACAGGTGCAAAGGGAGAAAGAGTGATCAGTGTCGTGTGAACATACTTTTTAATCTTTGGGTTCGAGGAAAGTAGCAAGTCTTTTCAAGTCAAAAGGGTCAAGTCCAAGTGAAATCACGAGTCACTGATGTTAAAGTCCAAGTCGAGTTGCAAGTCTTTTAAGATTTTGTCAAGTCGAGTCTAAAGTCATCAAATTTATGACTCGAGTCTGACTCGAGTCCAAGTCATGTGACTCGAGTCCACAACTCTGACTAATAGGCCTCTTGCATAAATAAACATTAAATTAGCTGAAAACAGAACTGAACAAAAATGTTTGTGTAACTTGGATGGCTAGACAAAGAGTGGGATATTGTGTGGACGATAAAGACGGAAGCAAACATACATCTTTATATATGTCGACTTACAAAAGGTTATCTTTCATATCATTCAAATGATCCGTGATTAATGTCTTGGCTTTCAATATTTCCATTGCGGGTGGCACATTTGTCATCGTTGAACAGAGTACGGCACAGATGGGAACTCTCCCTGGCGCTGGCGTTGAAGTATGAGTCGAGGGTGGCGCAAATGGCTCCGGCGCACCAGATGAGAACATGTGATTAATGACCACGTCTGCATGGAGGCTCACCTGAAGGTTCACCAGAGCTGAGCTCAAGGGGAGTTCATGCAATTAATGTAATGTCTCAGGTCACTGTGATCCGTGAGCTTGGTATTTGCAAAAACTCTAATCTGTTGTTATTGGCCTTCTCGAAAATGAAGTAAATTATGATATAAATGGTTCAAATTTAACAAATACTAATACCCACATCTACATCAAGTTATTCACAAGTCTATTCCAGGCGTAGCACTACTGCATTTTAACATTTACTACTTTAACAAGATGTTACTTGGAGAAAACTGACTAATGCCAATCTCACAACCCGGTACTGAGTACTGACCAAACCGTGTTGAGTGGTGGTCGCACCAATTTTAAAATGTTTGGAGCCAGGTAAACGTCAAAAGCATTAGTTCACTCGACGAGAAGCATGACCAGTGCTCAATGATTCAATATCAACATTTCATCTCTCATAAAGGCTATACTGCCTTATGATGAACCCCAATGAATTTGATCTCATTGTCCATGTCAAATGATTCAACAAAATACATATAAAAGCACTACTTTTACAGTTGGACCCCCAACCCTCCATCAGAATTGAACACTAATCAACAAAGTATTCAAATTTATTCAGGCACCAAATTGCAGTAACGCTTGTTGACCAGAAAGAGCCGAAACAGATTTAATTTCCCTCCCTCTCCTCTTCTCTTTACTCTACTCCATCTTTGATAATCACAGATTGGGACAGCCAGATATTATACAGTACAGGTAAGCTAACCCAGCTCTGGCAATTTCTGGCAGACCAGACATCAGTATGTTTGCCGTCGCTGCAGTAAGGGTTTTTTTTCCTTTTTCAATGTTGACACCCAACCATCTGCTGACGATCTAATCCAGTTCCCATATACCTTCCCTCTCTTTATTTACTTGGCTGGAGTCTGAACTTTCTCAAGTTCCTCGGCTGCGAGGCTTATGATCAGTGACGATAAAGCAATTCACTCAACTGCTCAACATAAGTTTGTTTTTCCAGGGTTGTGAGAAATGTGCAAATCATTCACCAATAGACATAATCATTTGAACAAAAATATTTTATTCAAATTCAGGAACATTAAAATTAGGTCTTCACCTCCGCTGGTTTGCGTCACCTGTGATTTAAATCAGATAGGATAGAGGGTATTGTGAAGCAAGGCTTTAGGAAGAGTTTTGCACAATTTGCAAAGAAGAGAGAAACACACTGGGCTTCAATCTCTTTCTGACCATTAGCAAAATGTATTGGAGTACATAATGATCGAGTCACCATGGGGTAGAATACAGGTGCAGCTTAAAAAATACTGGTATTCCTGTGCAGAACAGCATTTAACGTTGAATATACTGAGATGTCCTCAATACATTACAACCATGATTCATGTAATGAGCCAGTGCTAACCATTACTTCCAAAGGATATGCCAGAATAAGGATACAAACGATGCTGCAGGGCCACAATATCGAGGCTTGCCATCTTAAATAAATAAAGTGTTAAAAACTGTTACAAGAAACACTACCACATGTACAACTACAATAAATCCATACATAAAGACATGAGTTTGCTATGTATGTTGGGCTCCAATAGAGTTTGTATAACTGTGGTATTCTGTATGCAAAGACCAGTGTGTCCCACCTGCTGGTTTCACCGTGGCCTGGATCCCTTCTTTGGGTCAGGAACATCTGCTTTGGGTTTAGCAGACCTGGCAAATTGCTGTTGGCTCAGAGTTAAGGGCATTGGTCATTTTCTATTTGGAAAAATCCATCTTTTAAAAAAGGTACCTCATAGCTTTACTCTTAAAAGCACACCTTGCAGTTTATCTGCTAGATCCTGCTACCACAGTCCCAAACCGTTTGCAGGAAAAACTGTTTATTTGTCTCAATGTAATGCAGTGTTCTGGTTTTAGAAATGGTTCAAATTGTTCTCTGTGTTTTCAATAGATTTTAATAAAAAACACTTATGCCAGACTTAGGCGGCCACAGAGACCTCTACTTCACCACGATCACATCTCAAAAAAGCCATTAAAGTGCTAAAGTTTCTGCTCCCGAGCGAGGAGGAAGTGAAGGATACCACAACGAGGGGCCTGTCATGGAGGACGTAGCCGTTGGTGTCCCGCAGGGCCTTCTCAGCGCACCGCTCACTGGGGAGCCCCACGAAGGCCTGGCCCTTCATACGGCCCTCCTTCATTAACACGATGTCAAACCTGCATTCACAGGGGGACACGCGGCGGTGAATGGACTGGCCTGTTACTGATCACTCAGTGTGGAGACCGAGGGAACGCCTTCATCCCCGTGGAGATGACAACCACACCATGTTGGGATAACAATGTCATAGCAGCATATAACATATCAATAGAGAACAACACACCCAAAACGGTTCTCCAGTATCTGGTCGTATAATGACCACTGCTTCCTATCCAGTTTGAGTAGCAGTGAAGGATGGTGACACATATCAAGGGCTTCGATACAGAACTGTACGATTTGGCGTCAATGTCACACTAAAGGGACATGGACCGACACTCATGAACTTGAATCTTTGGTAAGAAATGCTGGGATTGCAGTAACATGCAGAGAGACTTACTGGCAAGAACATGAAAAGGGAGGCACAAAGAACATCAGCAATGTGGTGCACGCTGTGCCAGACGGAAAACAGTTTCCGGGAAGCAGAACAGAGGCTGCCTGCCTCCCGCTGGGGGCTGACATGAGAGCTACGTCATGCGAGCACAGAGGACAAACGCACTGTTTTGATCACTACAATTGCATCCACATCTTGCCGTCACTTTGTCTTCACCAAACACTCCGGCATAGGAGTGTCCAACGACTGGGACTCAAAAAGCAAGGCAAGGTAGACAAAGACAGCCCCGGCCAATATTAACATGGCTAGAATACTATGCAATCTTAAACGGTCCACTATGGAAAGAAACCGCATGGAATGGATGGGAACTAACTTAATGACGAGCATGGTCCAGTATATGAGCTAAATTCCAAAACACAGAGCTAGTGGTATCTGTGAGAGGATGACGTACATGTTCTTCTCTGCTTCTGATGAAGGGTCAATGTATCTCCCATAGATGAACTTCAGGTCCTGGGAAAAGAAAGCACCAGAAACAAGGAAACAGTCAGTGCATCCATAAATAAATAAACAGAAAACAGGCATCCTGAGAAGTATCCCTCCACCCGTGTGTCCTGAGGGAATCTTTGCATTGCATTTGATTCTCTGGAGTTCTTGTGCAAAGCAAAGCGCAGCTTAAGCGAGCCCTTCCTTATGGAGTCGATGCATTGCCTAGACAAGCATTATGTGCACTTTATTCCAGCATAGTCTGGGTCGATGCGAACATGGTAGTGGGCTTTTGTTTTTAGCTTATTCTTCAGGCAATTCATGAATGTATATAATGGCAATCACTGACTTATGTTTCCCAATGTTTGAATTATAAAAGCATAGAAATATAACGGATTGAATAAGCATGATTTAATTTTCCTACCAAGTAATGTAGCCTATATTGTGGACGTTGACATACAAAGACAAACCCAGATCAATAAGGTTGAAGAGAGGAATACCACCCACTTTCTCCTCCACTTGCTTAGCGATATTCTTCACGTACAGTCGGCACGTCGGCTCGCCGGCCTCATAGTTCTTAAACACAGACATCCTTTTAATCTCTGTTGGAGAGAAAGAAAGGGAGAACAAAGTGGTGAGGAACGGGCTCTGCATTTCAAACCGCTGCTAGAGAAGACCGCTGGACCCGCTCCATTAAAACCAGGGCTCCTTAGGAATATCTGGGAATCTCATGATTTCTACCCATTCAACCTCTTCCCCCCAATCCACCCGAGCATAGTTCCTCATATGAGTATATCTTTGTTCTCCTCATGTGCAAACAACCATGAATACTAGCCACCTCAATTTTGAAGGTATGCTGTTAAAAATGGATTTCTCCTCAATTTTATGAAACAGAAGTATTTTGCCCTATACAATATACACTATATAAACATTGATGGACTGGCCAAGGCTTCAAGGTGGTGTTTTCATGGTGATGGTGGAATAGCTAATAATCACAACCTTTAGGACTCTATGTTGCAACAAATTGTGTAGCGAGCCACACTCCAAAAGCCAAGCCATTCTCAAATAGTGCGATAGGTTCATATGTACTAAGATGAGATAAGACACAAACACCTGGTCCTAGTTCAAATTTACTAATGAGATAAGACCCATAGACCTAGTCCTAGGCATATTTACTAATGAGATAAGAGGTGTAGAACGTGTCCTACCATCTCTAGACAGCCGGCCTTTCTCCAGCTCCCGCCTGGAGATGAGGAGGGAGGGCAGGTCCTCCTCATCCTGGCTGTCCTGCTCTTGCTCTTGCGAAGCCTGGCCGCTGGGGTACAGCTTACCAAAGCCTTCGGCCTCCTCCTCTTCCTCAATGCCCCCCGTCGTCTCCCGATCGAGTCCTTCTGAGAGAGCGAGTAAGAAATACAGAGAGAGATGAATGAGGTTTAACACCAACATGGACAAACATCTTCAGTAGATTGTGTCTTTCTTGGGTAGAATTAATCATTAATCATTGGCTGGAATGATTAATGCATAATATATGGATGATCAGAACAGTGAATTTGCTGCGCTGTTCGCTAAAAGGAAAAAAAGCTAGACAACTAAAATAAATAGGTTATGTACGACTTAAGACGAAAAACTACAAAATACATAGGACATTTGAAGAATAGGACAAAATAAAATCGATCACAATGGGACCTCCCAAGAGGTTGGCCAACCCTCACACAAACGCACTCACACACACACACACACACCAAATGGAATTACTGGGAGCATTCAGGCTGTACAAATCTGTGAATAGCAATAAATAGATAAATAAAAACCATGCCTGGCCGACATGCAACATATGTGCACTCATGTAGAGATGGGGGGGGGGTTGGTCAGTCCTTTACACCGCTGGAAGAACACAGCCTCCCTCATCCCCTCAACCCCATCCTTTTTATTTTAGACTTGTTTATCAAACCTGCCGATAACAACCACACTGATAGAAAAAAAACTGAATGAAATGAAAAATAGAAGCGGGACTAATCCAGAAAGCCAACTGTCACAGGTTATCTTGCCCACGCCTTTAGGAAGTCTGTGTGTGCGCGTTTCTGTGTGTGCGTGTGTGTTGCTCTGGGTCTTACTGGGGAAGAGATGTCTTAGAGAGACGGGGAGCGGGAGGGAGAGAGCGAGAGAGATAAGGCACAGCGGGGGTTGCACGGTTGACAGGTTAACATGGCATCAGCGATACCACAGCCGGGGATGACAAGATACTGCAGCTTCTTTTTTTTTTTTCCACCGGCTAGAAATCGCTGAAAACATTTCCCCTACTGTGTTTCAGAGTCAGACAGACTGCAGGTGCAGCCTTCCCCTCCCACTTCTGGTTTGCGCTCCTAGTAACGAAGAGCAGCATGTGTCCAACGCAGGAGGAAAGAATTCAAATGTACTCCCTTTTCCAAGGTGTGCTTGTTGTTCTTAACGTGCTCTAAAAGGAGTACTGGAGAACAAAGCCAATGCTTAGCGATTCTCAATACTCGCACAGTACTTTTACCACATACACCGTTATCAAACTTCTGGTGTCTGTTAGGAGTTCATATTAAACTGGCCTCTGTGATTAACCAACGTTGTTCCTGGGACCACGGAATGGTCCATATTAGAGGGATGGGCTCAGACCTGCTGTGACAGGGTGATCGTTATGTACAGCCAGTATATCTTTGGAGAGGGACTCGAGGTAGTACTGAGCAGACCTTCTACCTGCATTGTCCTGGGCGGTCTCCGCCCCGGGCCCCGGGGCCCCTCCGTCCAGTATGGCCGCCACTTCGGGCACCGAGATGTGGAACTCGATCTTCTTGGGCCCTGCAGGCTGGGGTTGCTCGAACACGTCCGAGGGGTTCAGCACGGGGCCCGGAGCGCTGAGACAACCACACACACACAATCATACACAACCAACACAAAAATAGACTAGGTTCACTGGGATAGGTTTACACCATAGCATACGGTTTTAACGCCATATACTCCATATATTTTGGGTTTTCCACGCATACATTTTCATGTACTACCAAACCCATCATCTCCATTATCATCTCCAAAACTAAACTTCATAGATGATGTGAAAGGGATTTAAACTAAGTTAAACATAACCACTCCGCCCTTTAGTTTTTGAGGTCATATGGTGCAACTTCTACACATCAGATACTCAATCTAGCTCTGATCAGAAATACAGATCAGCCTTTATTCTTCAGGGGAAGAACAACATAAAGTGACATGCACAGTCGTGCTTCCAGTGGAAGACATATAATACAATGTGCTGGTGGGAGCTATTCTTTAAAAGGTGTATCATGGCTTGTACTTCCATAATTTACCCACCACTTAAGCTACCAAAACATTTTAATGTGTGGGTGTAGGGATATTCTACCAACATAGAAACAGTAAAAACAATGATCGTGTACACGAGTTCTCAATGGGGAAGTCTACCTCATAAGTAGATGTAGGTAATGTAGTGCTATGGATGGAGGGTGATTCAGCAGGGTACCTATGGGAGTCCGCTTTGGGGGGAACAGAGAGCAGGTGCTTCATCCTGGGCTTCTTCCTCTTGGAAGTCCCTTTGGTTCGCAGTGGCCTTTTGCATGCCTGGTTGACCAGACCCATCAGTCGGGCAACCCTGGGTCAAACAGTCACAGAAGATAACCTGTTGAATACACTCAAATTCGGCTTTTACATCATATGCTTAACAACATTTAAGCGATTATTATACAATGTGAAATTTCATCATTTATACGAGTCAACTTGGTTTAAGAAGAGCATCACAATTGAAATGTTTGCATTGTTTGGTACAGTTTGCTTCTATGTATTCATATGTTTGGAAGGAACATATTCCTTTGAAGTGTCTGAACAATAAAAATGCCTCCTCCGGTGACCGCCTCACCTCTCTTTGTTCTCGTCGTCATCTCCGCTGTCGTACTCTGACTCAGGCTCGCTGGACAGGTCCATGTCCTCCTGGGGTAGGGGCGGGAAATCGGGGGGGAAGGGGGGAGGCATGGGGCCGGGGGCCAGGTCGTACTGCGGGGGGGGAGGTACAGCGAGCGTTGGACTAGGAAAGCCCTCTTCCTGGTCCAACACATTATTTCTTGTACTCGTGAACCTTTAAAAAGGTCCCTCTGGTTATTAATATTTTTTTCCAGCTAATATGCAACGAATGCTTTGTGAACGGTATGCAGAACACATACAAAAGAGTGCATTGGGCTATTGATTAACTGGGGCCTACCACAGGGGGCCGGGGTGTCACAGGTCCAAAGGGACATGGCAAATTCATCTTGTTCATGAGATGAAGAACCTGCAAAATAATGGTTAGGATACATTACAAGGAGCCTTTTGGTCAAATCTCAGTCCCAGCGGTCCTAGTCTATAGCAGAACTTCTCAGGGCAGACGGTACAGAGTATTGGCCTGAACCCAGAAACAGCAGAGGCCGGAGTCACACCTTGTACATTATTTCAGAGATATTGTACTAAAGAAAATTTGTGCGAATGGATGAAGCCTTCAAATGGGGATTTTAATAACCGTATTTCTACAGTGGCCAGGCCACAGTGTTGAGATGAAACCTTAGACACTTTCTTTAAAGTTTACTGCCGCTGGCCGAGTTCACGTTTGGCAATTACGCGATAACAGACCGCGCCTCCAGCCAGCTGATTGGTCCAAACAAAAAGAATTTGAAGCACCCCGTTCACGTTGAGATCGTCTGCCATCCAATTTCAGACATTAATATAAAGTCTGATGAGCTAGACTAGTACATGTATGGCTTTAAGCACTGGGACTGCTTTTTCTGGTCTTTCTAAATGTGACGCCAACTCTACTGTTGTTCTCCTACGGTACGGCAGCCAGTGCTGAGCTCCTTTCTTTAGATTCAGCTCACGTTTTTCCCGGTGTTTTTTTGCACCGCATAAAAGTTTTCATATTTTCAACTTTGGGTGCAGAGCAGCAACGCTAGTCAACGAAAGACGACAACGGAGCAACATGTCCAACAATGACAAGAAGCAGATTTTGGCAGGGTAGGCATAATAGCTTATTTAAAAATTGCAAGAGCTTCGAGTCTTGTCAAGTCTATTTAAACTGTTTAAAATGTCACCGTTGCACACCTAGCTTCGCTCCAAAAACAGTCTAAGCAATTCTCACAAAGCCCAAAGCTCACATGGATGTTTGGACGCTGTTCCCTGTGATCAGACCCTCATAGTCATAACAATATCAGAACTGTGATTCTACTTATCTGGTCAGGCCTGATTCTACCCATCTAGTCAGGCCTGATTCTACTCATCTAGTCAGGCCTGAATCAACTCATCTAGTCAGGCTTGATTCTACTCATCTAGTCAGGCTTGATTCTACTCATCTAGTCAGGCCTGATTCTACTCATCTAGTCCGGCCTGATTCCACTCAATCTGCAAAACATCTATTCAAAGAGCGTTCATTGCACTGGTTATGACTGGTAAACAATTTCTAGAACAATATTACTGGAATTTCAAGAAACTATTTCAAGAAACATCCTATATTCCTGGAAAGTAGAATACAGTTTGTGAATCGCTGTCGAAATTCAACACAATAGCGCCATCAAGACATTGAAAGGAGAAGTAGAAGCAAAGGAAATACATTTAACAGAAATAAAAAGAATTTGAGCCCCAGAAGAAATATTAACCCCCATGCTCTTTCCTCCTATTTAATGGAGCTGTATCAAGCACCACTGGGAAACTACGGAATGAGAATTTATTTTAACCAGATTGAATCAGAAGCCAAGAACAGCCATGACACAAGTGTGTTACATGTTAACTTCCTTGTAGGTTTATCTTGTGTTGAATGCAGGCAGGTAAGCAGATTGTATCAAAGAATACCTACAGATAATGGTTTTCTCAGGTACTATGAACTATATGTATGCATGTACTCACCTGAACATAAAACTTTGGCACACTCAGGAGGGCATGCATTATATTTGCAAGGATTGCATTTGATGGAGGTGGGTATAAATATTTCAAACTGGGACTTGTTTGAAATTTCAACCTGGAAAAGGGGAAGGATGGAAAGAGAAATCTGTTAGGCAACAGCAAGACCCGCTGTTGTAACATTATAAAAAAAACAATACCCTGTTCAATACAGCTGTACATCTCAAAACAATGGTGAGAAACAGCAGAAACAGGCATCCTAGCTGAACCCACAAACAGACTTCTTGTTTCACACACACACACACACACAAACAGACTTCTTGTTTCACACACACACACACAAACAGACTTCTTGTTTCACACACACACACACACAAACAGACTTCTTGTTTCTCACACACACACACACACACACACACACACACACACACACACACACACACACACACACACACACACACACACACACACACACACACACACACACACACACACACACACAATTACGTCTCGTCAGCATCTATGTGCAGTGTGTTCACAGGTAATCATGTGCAGTGGTGCCTAAATGAGGCGAGGCACAGCGAGAACAAATCTGATCCAACAGCGTTTTCTAATAAGGCCTGAGCGGCCGGGGGGAGGCGCGAGTGCTGTGCATGTAATGTCCCCCCGCTGCTCGGGGTCCCAGTGACCACGAGTGGAGTGGGCAGGCGGCCTGCTGGGGATGAAGGGGGGGATGAGACAGCATATATAATAAAAAGCCATTAGTGAGAAAAACATCTGTACACCGACAATGTGACCACCGAGCAGGTAATAAGGGCCCCGCCACAACAAGAGCAACCGGGCAGGAGCCAACAGCATGTGACTCTCCCTTCGAGAGCGTTGTCTTAATCCAAAGGGAGAGGGCCGATTGCTTCGCTGGAAGCGTCCAAGCTTGTGTCTGCCTTCCAGCGGAGGGGGGTATGGAGGACCACCTGGTGCTACAGGTAGGACAGGTGAGACAGACGGCCTTGTCAGGGTGCTGGCAGCCGGCAGCACCCTGTTCGGAGCCTCTAATTGGCCGGGAGGCCGGCTGACAGCTCCTGACCGGGCCGCTCAGAGTCACCGTGGGGGCTGCAGAGTGGAGCCAGCCCACTGGAAGCAGACCTGACAGCCCTTTCACCGGGCGTCCAGCCTGTGCCTTCCAATCAGGGCACTACAATATGGTAGGATCACAGTGCTTTACTATTTTTGATAGATCATTCAATTGCAATATAACCGATGTGACAACACTTTGCATAAGAGTCCTTGTTAGTTGTTGCAGTGTTATAATAAGCAATGTAAAATGGCTAAAGGTTTATAGTTCAAATGCTCATAAAGTGTGGTACACCTTTGACCTCACAGTCATATGAGAGATGTAGACAACTGTTTACTGGGGATGGCGGTTGGGTACATTATATTCAATCTAGCTGGAGGAGAATTAAGTTGTCATATAGACCGAATCCCTTGCAAACTTTTTCAAGTCATGTGCATAGCTCAGACTACACTGGTTGTCAACAAATATATTCAAGGGGCCATTGTTTAAACATGTCTGTGAAACATTCCCTTGCTTCTAAAAGTCCTATTTTTTTTTGTGCTATTATTAAGATGATCATTTGATGATTCACAACATTATCCAAGGCAATGTAAACTGGTACACCATGGTTGGTACCTTTCTACCCATTCTCAGAGATTGTGAAAGAGATTGTGAATTGTGCATGGATTCGTTAGAAAACATGCAAGTGGGAATCTGCCCCTTTGGGTATGGTTAACAGTCTGACACAGTTGTGAGCGGGTTGTGCCTTTCCTGTAAACAGAATTGTTTTGAAATCAAGATACAATGAAAATCAAAAGTGGATTTAGAATAGAGATATTGCTCTTACCCTATATGTGTATTACTGTGTCTGTATTGATTTGTGTATATCAAGCACTTGTCATTGCCGTATTTAGAGGGAAGACATTTAGAAACACTATTTGAGAGAAATTGATTATTCAAGGCCTCTGTGGTACTGATTGAGTGGTAAAAGTGGTCATTAAATAATTTAAAGCCAACGAGCTGAGGTCAACAAGTGCAGCACCAACAAAAGTGTCAGTTGTCGTTTTTTCTGCTTATCTGGATGTTTTCGGGGGTCCGGGTTTCTCCTGAATCTTTGATTGTATTTCCCCAGCAGCCAAGTGCTTATTTAGCCCAAAAGTCTTGAGATCTTTGATGCCAGAAAAAGTTTTTGCAGAGGCAAGAGATATTTGTTTAAATATTTAGTGTTGAGTCTGAAGTCAGCCTGGTTATGCAAGCTCAAATGGCCATCCCTGATTAAGCACTGATCAACAACTTACTTTACAAAGCAAATACAAATGTGGGCACAACACCACACAGCTGCTCAAAGAGAAGAACAGGGATAACAGATAGTCACGAACACGTCCGGCCAGAGGACTGGCTGTCGATTATTATTGTGTTTAAAGGACCCTTGGCATGCTACTTTTTGGATGCTTTTATATAGGCGTTAGTGGGCCCCTAATACAGTTTTCAAAATACACATTTGAAGACGTTCAAGAAATTCAGCCTTGGTGCAGAATTACAGCCACTACGAGCCAGTCCCACATTGAGCTTTCCACAAACGTAGGCGAACACAACTTTTGGCTGTGTTCTGTAAATATTCTAGAACATTCCAGGTGCTCCGGCGGGAGTCCTGGAGCTCTATATCTAAATTATATAATATAATATATCTATATAATATAATATATATTATCACTGCCGAAAGCTGTGTGCGCCTCCGGATGATATTATGAATCTCAAACGACTGCCTCGGGTTCTCCAACGTCTCTGGTTCTTCCACGTCAATCTGAAGTAGGCTACAGACTGAGCGGCGACATGAAGGAGAAAGGGATTGTTGCCGTTTGCAGACTCCCGGTACTTCCACAACAAGAAACGTAGTGGGGGTTATCTTGGCCATGGTTGAGAAGGAATTGGGGGAAAGGAACTTTAGCTTTGACTTCCTGAAGTCCAGATTGAACCGCCGACCACCATCGTGGAGAAAGGGATTGTTGCCCGGGATTGAATCCCGCCTGAGCCCCAAAAAGGTTGGATAACCGTGTATAAGGATGATCCTTACCCAAGGCTAGGTGCCACTCCGATCTCTATGAGGGGTATGCTTGGCTGTTTCTTCTTCTCCTCATTGTCACCTGTAGCGCTGAAGACGATAGGGGTAATTTCTTTACAACCAAGTGGGAAGGGTTTTCAGTCAGAACAGCTAGTGAATGCAGCAAGTTGACATGATAAGAGTCATACGTCATCCTTGGCCATAAATGGCTTCCCATGGCACCAATGTGATACTATTTGTAATTTACCCTGCTAAAATCAATAACTCAGTTTACAATGATCCAAAGGGTAAAAAAATATTTTTTCTTATTGTAGTTTCATGCAGTTTCTTGAATTGATTTTATATTTTAATAAACAATCCCCACCTTCCCAAAACTGGTGGGTCTTTTAACACAGTGATGTGGTCTTGGCCCTTGGCAAACTCCACAACAAGTGTGTGACTGAGGATCTGCAGCTGGTGGAGCCGGTTCAGGGCCTGGAAGGGATGGTGAGGTCAGAGCAGATACAAGATGACACCCAACTGGCTGTACATGTGAAAGGCGTCTTATGGAGACACATTGTGAGGAAAGACGAAGATCACCTTTGCTGCAGACTTCTCACTGCCGAAGGTTGCATATGCAGCATGTTTCTGTGGAGAAAGTAAGCGAAAATAAAATGTATCATACCCAACGTGTACCGGACGGGTTGAAAGGTAACCTCAGCACACTCAGCTTGTCAATAAGACATGTGCCATTGTATTTTGTCGTTTGCCTTAGGAATACAGACATCCCAAGTCTACCGGAAGTTGGGAGTCTCCCGCAAATTAATAGCGTCTCCCTGATGCAAGCAAATCATGCACAATCTCCCGGAAATCCAACCAAGCCAGCGAGTAAGAGAACGTGCAACGATTGAGCTTGTAGCGCAAGAGGGCACTTGGTAGAGAGATGCGTGTGTGACAGTGTGCTGCACGTGATGTGGGGAGTAGGTTTGGGTTGGGTTGGCTGGGGGGGGTGTCGGAAGCTCCCTGAAATGAGTTTTTGCAACTTGGGAACCCTGGGAATATGACAATCAAATCCTGGTAATGTCTAGACAAATCTCAGCTACAATTGACAATTCAAACACGAGTTGGTAACAGGATGGTGACTGGAACATTGTTGGTTTCAATAATCCTTGATTAAGTAATTTATACGGACATAACAGCGATTCATTCGTTCACAATGCAGGAGTCAAACAGGCACCACCTACCAGTGAGCCTTTGTCTGAGAACACCCTGACTGAGGAGGCTCCGAAGTACTTGAGTAGATCCTCCTTCTCCTCTGGGCCCAGCTCGGACGGTAGGTGCCGCACAAGCAGAGTTTTACTTTGATTTGCCTTGACCAACCCGTCATCCTTGTCCATTTCACTACAGGACGGAAACAACAACTCAGCACACATATGAAGCACGTCTTATCCTTCTAACTGGAGTCACATCTTTACAAGACACATGCACACACAGAGACACACAGATATTTTCAAATATTGAAAACGTTTAAATTCGTCGTGAATAGATGGTGTTTTGAATGCTTACAATTTTGCTAGCACAGACAACACACCAGCTTTGGTGAGGTTTTGCTGTGTTAGCTCCCGTTGAGTTAATTCATTGAGAATAATTCAGTGGTTGAATGCATGCTGTTCCTTTACGAGTTGAAATCTTACCTCTGCTCAATGTGGGGTTTGGAAGCTAGTAACGTATCGAATCGGAGAGATTTCACTTTAATTACACAATAAACCCCAACTTATAAATGAAACAGTTGCCAATTGAAGTGAATATTCACCAAGCTAGCATTAGCTCCGGGCATCAACAACACATGGTCTACTTCCGCAATAAACAATTGATGATTGGTTGTTCAATCTGGAGTCGACTCAAGAAGCTCAGCCATTGGCTAATCATATATACGTCACTTCGTCAGATGCCGCCTGAAGTGCGTCTTCTTTCTGACCAGCAGGTGTCGCCATCCACACGGAAATGAGTGCTGGATTTGCAAATTGAACGATTATCAGTTCACGGTCTATGGTTTGAAGCACCCGGTCTGACACAGTGCCCCCTCAGTCACCGTGGAAAGGGGAGGCTTTATTTAGCATCTTGCACAATCATTACCTATTCTATACATATAGATAGATAGATAGATGGATAGATAGATGGATGGATGGATGGATGGATGGATGGATGGATGGATGGATGGATGGATGGATGGATGGACAGACAGACAGGCAGACAGACAGACAGACAGATAGATAGATAGATAGATAGACATCATCTTGAGTCATCATCGATACATACATCAATATAAATGTAATAATTCTACTACTTTACTTAACTACTACCTTTATCTTCTTTATTCAGCTAAGAAAGCCACTAGAGGTAAAAGACTGTCTCTCCAGCTCACGAAGGTCTACCTCTCCCTCGACCCCACCACCCCCATTGAAAAAAAATGTTTCCTGCACTTCTCAAGATGCCTCCAAATTCCTGCACAAATGAAGCTTTTTCTTTGAGGACGTTGCAGGGGCATTCCTTAACGGGGGGTGTGGGGGGTGGTCCGCCGGGGACACAAAGCGTCCATTCACCGCTGCCCTGGCTCCGAAATTTCACAGGTGAGAGGAGGAATGGTACGGCACCCAATCCTCCCATTACAGCCACACAGCTCAGCATCAGACCTCGCCGGAGGAGGAGGAAGAGGAGGAGGAGGAAGCCAGCGGCAGTCAGACAGTGCCTCTGTGTGTGTGTGTGTGTGTGTGTGTGTGTGTGTGTGTGTGTGTGTGTGTGTGTGTGTGTGTGTGTGTGTGTGTGTGTGTGTGTGTGTGTGTGTGCGCGTGTGTGTGTGTTGCTGTGGGTGAGAAAGTGAGAGAGAGTGAAAGAGTTTAAAGAAGATGAGGACATTAGAAGATGCTGCTCAAGTGTGGGAGGGAAAGCATGAAGAGAGGATAGAAAGAACAGGGAGTGAGGCTAACAAGGGAAAGGTAAGGAGGAGTCAAACAATGTTGCACTTTGACGACCCCCAGGCTTGTTGTGCCTTATTAGTCAATCGAAGACAGGAGGGGATTATTTATCATTACTTTAGGTTTGAAAGTTAAAGGGATTTAGGATTACAAAAAAATGTCTAATCTTTCAGCAAGACATGATGAGGAGAATAATGGTGTCACCATGGTGAATAGTTACATAGGGAGGTCCTTCTGGACGCTGACAATGTCCCTGCACTGCGCATAGAAATACTCTACTGACTGTGACTGACACAACACTTTCCCCTTTCCCTTCAATCGGAAAGAAAAGTAGCTGTTACGACCTAAGACCTAAATATTGGGCCTGACCGTGTAAAACAATAATTACACACTCATTCTGACAAAAATATACATTCCCGAAAAGGTCAAAAGCACCTGAAGCAAATTACTTTACCTCCTCCCCATCCCCCCCACGACCCCCATGTCAATGATTGTGTGTTTGTGTGTGTGCTTGTGTGCGCACAGGGATCCAGATGGAGGTGTTAGGGCACTGCGCAGAGTGAACCATAATGCTGGAGGCTCCTCCATCCTTCTCAACCCATTATAGTATAAGTATTATATATATATATCCTCTCTCTCCCACTCCCGCTATATATATAGTGGGAGTGGGAGAGAGAGGAGAGAGAAAAGAGAGACAGTAAGCCCAGGTCATGTGTGGCCTCTGTAGCAGTTAAATGGGTCCTTTCATGATCCAGGGCGAGGGACACCAGAGGCGTGGCTGGGGGGTGAATAGTGGTACTTCTACAAGTCAGGCTGGAAAAAGCTGCAGTCAAAGACTGAGCCCAGAGCTTATTACAGCACGCCACCTCCTCACAACTACAAAAACAGATCTGTGTCCGTTTGGAGGTTGAAAGTTGGTGTGTGTGTGTGTGTGTCTGTGTGTGTGTGTGTGTGTGTTGCTAAAACTCCTGGTGGCATTTAAACTACACATTGAATTCAGTCCCCAGTTCCTGATTCCTTCTGTCTTGTTTATGTGTGTGTGTGTGTGTGTGTGTGTGTGTGTGTGTGTGTGTGTGTGTGTGTGTGTGTGTGTGTGTGTGTGTGTGTGTGTGTGTGTGTGTGTGTGTGTGTGTGTGTGTGACCAGGCCTGCTCTCGGATGGGTGTGGAATGCCGGTACAGACAGATGAATGAAGCTGAGTTCTAACTGGACCTCACGTTTAGCAACTGTCTTCCCAACCTGCTTTAACATCTTAATCAAACTGTTACACAGCAATGCAGCTATGAGCACTTGATCTTGCCATGGGTAATATGTCAAAGATATCTGCAGCGTTAACGACCCAATCCCGCAGATTTGATTCACGTCAAGTTTGTTTGAGAAGAATCCCATTAAAGAGAACCGCCATAAATACATATAAGTCGTGTATACATAGTGGGGTACTAAAATAGCAGAGCGATAGCAAAACATGAGTGGAGCTCAAGCACAACACAAAATCACATGAGGGAGCTACAAGCTGCTAAGCCTGAAATAACAGACATGATGTAATGCTATTGTGCTGCACAAGGTTGTTAAAGGACTACCCTCTGCTGTTTAACACACAACGAGCAGCTTATCCCACAGAGGGGCACATGTGTGTTGAGTTTTGGGGTAAAACTGTCCGACCAATGTAGCCGACAGATGTCCTATCTTGGGAAGAATAAACAATAAACAACAATAAAGCACCAAACTGTTGGTTTATTTGTATGTATATCAGCAGACCGCTCCGCACCCATGCTCGCTTCTTGTTCGGAAATCTTTCATGAAAGGAATGTGTGTATTGAAAGGTAATATTTGTTTTTGACTTTGCACATAAACAATGCTTATAAAGGGAGGCTTGATACCTGCCAACCTGTCCACGGTGAGTGTGCATGTGGTGGACCCAGCTCGTGGACATGATCATTAGGCTCTGTGTGGACCTCAGCAACAACCATTCATTCTCCCGTCACCACGGCAGCACAGCTATAAATGATACGAATTATACTGACTCCATCTAGTGTGTGTGTGTGTGTGTGTGTGTGTTTCTGTGTGTTGTGCTGCATTGCACAACCCGTGTGTGCCACTGCTCTTAGTTATCCAGCTTTCAATTCAAATGTCTGATGGAGGAGCTTTAGAAGGTGGATGATGAGGGAGGATGAAGGAAGGAATGAAGGCAGAACTTTAGGAAAGAAGCGTTTAGCGGCAGAGGAGGTGAAGGGGGGAAGTAGGGAAAGCGATTGGAGACAATCATGCCTTGGCCCATGGGTCTGGGCAAAAGTTTGACTGACTCAAACCCAGACCATTACCACATTTTTGATACTGTTGATAATGTTAACATTTCTTTTAGCATCTACCTTTCTACTATTCTGACTGCGTATACAGACATATTTTGTGTATCTTTCTTTGGTAGTTTTTGCAGTTTGTTTTTTTTCCAACGTGTCTCTTTTTACTATTGCCCTTTATCACTGGCTGCTGTGACACAAAATGAATTATTGTTGTTTTATTGCATATTATCTATATTTATTCCACATCATTGTTAAACATTTTATCCTGATTGGTCAATAACATTCCAAAGGTGTGAATTATGTTGAAATAATGGGACCTTTGCCTTATAACAGTTCCTGATCAATCCACCACAAATCCAACATCATCAACATTCAAACTATCCTATATACATATTGTCAATATTCTAAAATAACAGGAAACCACTTCATTGTTTATTCCTTACATAAATATATACATACTGCACAGAATCAAACCACTTTGATAGAAAGTCCTAGGGTGTCTGACAGCAGGTAAGCATGTGACCAGCCTGGACTTGTCCCGTGTGCTGTCAGGCTGCTATGGTCTCTCCATGAATCATGTTGACGAGAGCCCTCCTATATTCTAGTACCACCACACCTATGGTCATATTTTACAACCACTCATTGTCTTGTAAAGATTTCTTCTCCTCCTCCTCCTTCTCCTCCTTCTCCTCCTTTTCCTTCTTCGGGTCCCAGGTTGAGAGTGCTAGATCACATGATGGCCGAGTGGGGTGGGTGTGCACGGTGGGGTGGGTGGGCGGAGTGTGCTGGCCGGGTGTTTGACCAAGGGTGACAGCAGGTCAAGAATCTAGCGTTAAAGCAGAATGTAGGGAATTCTGCCTGCAGACCTGAGCCAAGGAAAAGCAGCGGCCGGCCGTATAGACTCTAACAGAGTCCAACTAGTAGTGTATTATACATTGTAGTTTAGTTTAGTTTAGTTTAGTGTAGTGAAGTGTAGTGTAGTTTAGTGTTGTATATTATAGTTTAGTGTAATGTAGTGTAGTATAGTAAAGTATAGTGTAGTGTAATGTAGTAAAGTATAGTATATTATAGTTTAGTTAAGGGTAGTAAAGTGTAGTATAGTTTAGTACATAGTATAGTATAGTGTAGTGTAGTGTAACATAGTATATTCTAGTTTAGTAAAGGGTAGTAAAGTGTAGTATAGTTTAGTACAACAAAAAGAGAGCAGTGATCACCCCATAGCATATCAATTTTTGTGATTCCACATTTATAAATAAATCCCCACGCTGTATGGGCACATTGCTAAATCATGAGGCACCTTGACAGGAGGCTGACATTCCAAGGTAAAGGTTCTCTGGTGAGAGCAACACTGGTGGTAATTCATCACCTGGGGGCGAGGACATCTCCCTGATGTTTTCCCCTGGTAGAAATAGAGGTTAGCCTGAAAATGTTTAGGAGTGTGTTCGATGAATGAATTAATCATTAAGGACTGTGTCTGTGATTTACATATTCTTTGCCTTCTCTGAATGGAAACAAATATCAAATACCCACATCACTGAAAAGCGATCTAGATTCTTTATTTCTTCATAATAAGAGGTGCTCTGTGCTCTGACACTGTTGAACTCCCTTTTTGGCGCCAAACCAACCTGATTTTTTTGGTTCTTCCTTCTTTCTCGCTGTGATGTTTCGTTTTGATGTCCTGTCTTATGCTTCTTTCACCCTACCTCGTCCCTCTCAACCCCACTGCCTCAGCCAAAACTGGCCGGTGGTAACTGCATTTATTCTGCTAATGCTCAGAAACCTCCCAAAGCTAGGGAGCAGACCACATGTTGGAGGACAGAGCTGCACATGTGAAGGAGAACAGAGGTCTGCTTCAACCCTCAGAGGGCTAGCCTGGACAGGGCATAAGATGTGTGTCCTTTTGATGTTGGCAAGAACATATATTTTTTTCATTGAACCAAATGTTTTCTGTCTATGCTGTATCCACCTTTTTTATGTTTAATGAACTCTTGTTAACCTTTTCTTTTATTTTGCTTTTTAACCTTTGTCAAGCTACAAGATGATCATCTATCAGATGAACTGTGGTGTTCACCTGCGACTAACCAAGAGTCACAGATGACTATGGGAGATTAACAGAGTTAACAGGCTTCAAAGCCTGACTGCAGCACGGACCAGCTGTTCACAGTGACATAAGGAATTGGGTTAGGGTTTGAATTTATTCTTTAAAGCTGCTACCAGCTATTTTGCTTCCTCCACGTTGTTTTGATTCATTTGTGAGTCTCCATGAGAATCAATCAAACACAAGTTAGAACAATGTGAGGCAAGCAGCAATAGCTAATTGCAGCTTTAACAATCTTGAGAGTTAAGTCAAGATCCCGCTTCTGCTCATTTGAAAAATTATTACTTTTAAATACATAAATCCATTCAGTTTTGGTATGTTAATCCAGCAAGTAAATATTTTTATTTGTATAATTATTATCTAAATTAATCCTGAATAAGTTGTTAATAGATAAATATGTGAATCCACCTGGTTCAAAACTATGTGATTCCATTTAAAACAGAAACAGCACAGCTCTTTAATTGTCATGGTAGTGACAGTGCAGTGCAGGGCAAAACAAAGCTGAGCCGAAGTGAAAACGACAGGCTTGTTTGAAGAAGTCTTCACATACGGAGGCAATTCTTGGCTAAGTGGTTACAGACAAGCTTATATTTAGCCTGTGTGAGAGAGTGTGTGTGTGTGTGTGTGTGTGTGTGTGTGTGTGTGTGTGTGTGTGTGTGTGTGTGTGCACGCACGTGTGTGTGTGTGTGTGTGTGTGTGTGTGTGTGTGTGTGTGTGTGTGTGTGTGTGGGAATGTTCTTTCAGTGTCCATGCCGATCAATCCTTCTTAAAATGAATATGTGTTTTATAGAAAAGCCTACATTTCTGACATTAATCACTCACTCAGAGAAATGTAATTGATTGTGTATAATCCCCAATTACAGAGGAGCAAGTGTTCAATATTATTTCACAATTCCTCCCAGACGAGCTAAGACATTTCATTTATTTAATTACATTTCATAGAAAACCTTTTTGTTGCTACTTTGACTGTTAAAGATTGGTGCTGTTGGTGGCATTAAATATGCTGTGGCAGATGGATGAATGCTCAACGATGACACAATGGAGGTTGTCTTTATTTATATAAAGATTGTATGTCCTACATGTAAAAAACACAATGAAGAAAACAGTTGATTAAGTCAAAGTAACAAGCTTCCCAACAGCAGGAAGACCATCACCTCTTGAAGGTGCAATCCCAGCTCCTCTGCAGCCCAAGCAATTAGGGGCCAGGATAGAGGATGGCTTGAGGACACATATTGATGTGACTTCCCCGAGCCTGTAGGGGGGCAGACAGAGCAGGTCAGAGTGCTGCAGGAACAACCCAATCCTGGGGATCAATGTAATGAAGGTGGGGGTCCAAACAGGAGCAGCTGTCCTGCAAGGCATAGAGCAGCTATCTAATAACCGAGGATTGATGAGTGCAAACCAACGCTGAGACCAATATTCCAGATAATGGATTTATCAACATATTTATGTGTCATCGCTCTAAATAAATTGACCATTGACTACTTTTGTGATTACAACTTGAACAAAAACATAATCATAAGAATGTTTTACAAAAAGGATTTTTTATTGGTAAAGGCATTGTTGACTATAAAAAGCACATACAAATACAAAACTCAAAATGTAAAAATAAAAAATTAACCTTGGATACACCACCAACAATTTGTTCATTGGCGTTCTGATTCAAATTGGTGTCAGGTGACTAATGTGATCCAATTGCAAGCAATTGGTCCCGGGGATTACTGTTCTGTGGTGGTTGATTGGTTGGAAGAGAGACTATTTGATGTTAATGACCATTTAACATAGATAAATAGAGATGGACTCATTTTAGGGCCATCATGGACCTGTTACAAAACTTGTTCTGGCAAGCATCAACTTTAATCACTTTGAGATTATTAAAGGACTTCATGAAGCGTATTCAGTTGGAAGATCATACCCTCTGGGTTCCTATTTTCAGCATGAACAGAACCTAGCTGTAGGAGTTGCTGCAGCAGCAAAATACTTTAATAATTACGCTGGAAATGTATAGCCAGAGGGGCAGAAGGAAGATAACACACGGGCATGGGGATGGCAGAGGAGGGTAGAGGAGAGGACAGGAAAAGAGGGTAGAGGACAGGAGAGGAGGGGAGAGGAGAGGACAGGAGGGGAGGGGAGAGGAGGGGAGGGGAGGGGAGAGCACAGGAGAGGAGGAGAGAGGACAGGAGGAGAGGGGAGAGGAGGGGAGGGGAGAGGGGGGGAGGGGAGAGGAGAGGAGGGGACAGGAGAGGAGGAGAGAGGAGAGGAGGGGTGAGGAGGGGAGGGGAGAAGAGAGGAGGGGAGAGGAGAGGAGGAGACAGGAGAGGAGGGGAAGGGAGAGGAGGAGAGAGGAGATGGGGGGAGGGGAGAGGAGAGGAGAGGAGGAGAGAGGAGGGGAGGGGAGAGGGGGGGAGGGCAGAGGAGGGGAGGGGAGAGGATTGGAGGGGAGAGGACAGGAGAGGAGAGGAGGAGAGAGGAGGGGAGGGGAGAGGGGGGGAGGGCAGAGGAGGGGAGGGGAGAGGATTGGAGGGGAGAGGACAGGAGAGGCGGAGAGAGGAGAGGAGGAGAGGGTAGGGGAAGGGAGGGGAGGGGAGAGGGGGGTAGGGCAGAGGAGGGGAGGGGAGAGGAGGGGAGGGATAAGAGGGGAGGAGAGGGGAGAGGAGAGGAGGAGAGAGGAGGGGAGGGGAGAGGGGGGGAGGGCAGAGGAGGGGAGGGGAGAGGAGGGGAGGGAGAGGAGGGGAGGAGAGGGGAGAGGAGAGGAGGAGAGAGGAGGGGAGGGGAGAGGGGGGGAGGGCAGAGGAGGGGAGGGGAGAGGAGGGGAGGAGAGGGGAGAGGAGAGGAGGAGAGAGGAGGGGAGGGGAGAGGAGGAGAGAGGAGGGGAGGGGAGAGGACAGGATAGGAGGAGAGAGGAGGGTTGAGGACAGGAGAGGAGGGGAGGAGAGGGGAGAGGAGGGGAGGAGAGGGGAGAGGAGAGGAGGGGAGAGGAGGGGAGAGAACAGGGGAGGAGGGTAGTGGAGAGGAGGCAAGGGGAGTTTAGAGGAGGGGAGGATAGGGGAGAATAGGGAAGGAGGTGAGATTTGGCAGAAGAGAGGAAAGGAAGGAGGGGAGGGAAAAACAGGGTGGGCAAACCCCCAACATGCCACTGAGCTGATGCCAATTGTCCAAAGAGTCAAATGAGTTTTGACAGAAAACTCACCAAACAGCATCAGCCATGTTGCACTGCAAATGCAGAAGTTCCCCTATACAACTTACAGAACAGTATTTCTGATTTTGTTTTTCTGAATTTGAGTCATTCTTAGTCAACCATGAATTAATAGGTTCCGTAATAAACCCAAGTGCATAATAGTAGGCTTGTTTATTTAGATGGCAAAAACTGGCAGATCCCACCTACTGTCACCGAGCCTCCTCAAGCCTGTCTAACACATAGGCTTCCATTTAGACAGCAATGGTATTTCAGTGCCGCCCCTATAGGCACACAGATACATGCCAGCACAGGTGAGGATCGGGGTTACTCAGTTACTGAGGAACCCAATGGAGGGAGAGAAGGAGGGGTGGGGTTGGGGGCTGGAACCTGTAAAGAAGTACTGTTGAGTTAGTGTTTGAATTCAGGGCCTGCGGAACAAGCCGTAAAAAGGGAGAGGAATATTTTGTGTGGGGGTCCTCTCACATACAGCAGATAGAAGCAGTACTGACCGAGAATTGGTGTATTAAGCTTTGTGATGTTTGGAAAACACTACTTAAAGATTGGACATGTACACTCCTACTCATGTACACAAAATATTTGCGCGTCATTGAATGCATTCTTTTTTTTGGGTGTTTGACACAACAACAAACGATGATTCAATTCACCAGTGGATGATGGATTGTATTGATGAGATGTCAAAGAAGATTGAAAAGTCTGGATATATAATTCAAAATCCAGTGATTAATCGATCCTCAAGAGGGCAATCAGACAATATGGTACTTTGCAAATGTCGTTCTCCACTTCACTACAGATGTTACACACACACACACGCACGCACACACACACACACACACACACACACACACACACACACACACGCACACACTCACATCCACACACAGCACAAGCGCAGCATGTGCTCACACATAGGGAGGCATAGTGACAAGGAGCAAATGCAGGGCTTGTTAATAGCTACCCACTGTCACTCAACAGCAGGCCCTGTATGTTATATGAGGGGTTGGCTGTTCCCTGCTAGTGTCCCACCTCTCTTTTTATACCAATGTTCAGCCTGTCCTACGAAATGAAGGTGAGTGACAACACTTTACCACTGCCGAGGGTGAACTAACTTCGAACAAACCCTGGATAAAGTGACCCTTGCATACTTTAAGGTCTTGCACTTCTCTCCCAACTCCCCATTTCCGTCCTAAGGGCTGTCTCTGTAGCACTGCCCTTCTAATGCACTCATTGCACACCAGCTGGGGTGGTGGATGGTGTTTTTAAAATTGTAGTGCTTTCATTGAGGAAGGAGAATTGGTGTTGCATTCAAACTGTTTGCAAGGGATTGTGACATTGACTTATTGTGGTGCGCTCCACTGATTTCTAAATACGGCCTTGTAAGGAATTCCCTTTTCCTTTCTTCTTTTAACTTTTACGAGCACTTTAAAGATTAGAGTTCTTTTTTTTAATTTTTTTACTGTGTTTAAGGCTCATCTTTACCCATAGATGTTTGCAAATTACCCAAATGTGACCAGTTCTAACACTAACACTATGCATGCAGACTTATCGCTATGGGACAAGTTACAAGACTCAAAAGACAGCACAAGCCACGTTGTTTCTTGACGGTAGTGCTGCTATTTATAATGGATCAATTGGCTGCTCTGAGTGGAGTCCAATGACACCCCACAAGACCCACTTTAAACATTAGCAAGGAACCAGGAAGTGGGCGGAGCTGGGGAGCTCAACCAACTATCATCATGAACCCTTGACAAACCTATCAGGATAACTTTTTGGCGGTGTTGCACAATTCTATTAGAAATTATGTTTTTTTGTGATGTCAAGCCCCCTTTTGGTTAGTTGGCATAATAATCACATCTTACTTGGGCCATAACCAATCTATCTGGGCCACAACAGAGCTAACATACTAACAAAAAGCATATGTGAATAAATGTCACAAATAGGGATAGAGAGGTCAGAAAAGATAGATGTTAAAAGCAATTTTATGAAGGGTGTGTTTTCAGCAATGTTTTAAAGACTGGACAGGGTCCCAGATTTGGGCAGAGGGTCAGGAGATCCGGGGCTGCTTTGTGTCCGACTTTGATTACTTATATGAACTAAGATAGCAACCAAACCCTTCTCTGAAACCGATTCAACGTAATTGTCCCCTAATATGCCATCTCAGATAGAGGCAGCATTGCGCCATAGATAGACCGCATTCATACTTAATGGTGATGACTGGCAAAATGGAATTTGTCCCGAGTCTCTTTAACACAAAAATGTCACATCAGTGTCTCAGAGTCAATAGTTTTAGCTTTGCTGAAATTACTTACTTTTTATATTTCTTATGCAGTTAACACAGTGAGTCCAACAAAGCCCTCACTCAAAATGTAACAGACAATTAAATGCTATTGGAATCTGCTGCATATTTGAGTAGACCTGCCCAAGAATAATATACTGGTGAAGAAGGGGACTTTTCGCTCTTCTGTCAGAAAGCAGCCTGGAGGGGAGAAGGGGCCCTTTATATTTTCCTCTGCACCGTGTGTGTAAACACTGACAGACAGTGGGGACTGGCCGACTCGAGTTTACTTGTGAAAACTGTTCACCTTGCAGTACCACATTCAGTGACCGTAAAGAGCAGAATAGGAACTCTGAGGATTTCTAGGATTCTCCGTTCTCGGATTCTTGGTTGTTTTTTCTTTATTTCTGAGATAGCTAGAATGACTAGCTAGATTTCACATGGGGTAGACCCTTCATTAAAAATGTCTACAAAATATGAAATATCATTTACATCCAGTAAAGAACATAACATACAGTTTCTAGTTAAGTTACTTCAGTTCAATTTGTTTTAATTATTTCATTGAATTGCTTGAAAAAAAGGTTGCTAAAAAAATCATTGTTATGGCTATATGACCACAAAGCCATGATTACATATATACTGTATATTTATTTGTCATATATAGCCTCTCTTACTTGTAACATACACATATATATATATATATATATATATATATATATATATATATATATATATTGACGATGCATAAACATGATTGAAATTGTAACCACTTTTATAGGGAGATGTGGCAAAACAACAGGGCAGCCTAAAACCAGGGGTGAATATAATAAATAAACCCACTCATTGAACTTCCTGGATTACTCCATTCCATTCAAATCAAGGTGGGAGTATAGTTACAAAAAAAAGGCGAGTTTAATGTACTACGCGTTAGATATATATTGGCCATTAGAGCATTGAAAATAAATGAAATAAATTATTATGACTTTTGAATGTTATGTTTTCTTTTACCATGATTGCTCTTCCCATGTGTATGTGTTGGGATGACCTGTCAGCCATATTTCCCACTCCTTTTTCCCTTCTGAAGTCAGCTGTTTTGGAAGCCAGCTGTGAGTAGTATTCTACTGCATGGATGTTCACCTCTTTCCTGGAGACCACCCTTATAACGTGAACGAGAACTTGCCTTGACAGACAAACTCATTCAGCCAATCAGTGTAAAGAAACTTGTGACGCCATCACGGTGCGCGGTTCAGAAAGGCAAACCGTATTTCCACAGAGAAACTCTGCAAGTGCATACTCTTGGTCTTGTTTAATGGTTGTTATTGAGTCTATTACACAACAACGACCCAGTCCCTGATTGGCCCAATTACATTGTAATTTCAAGTGGGCGGCTTGGGGTCGAGACTGATAAATGTAGCAACACAGAATGTGAGGTCATGGTCATCAGGAAGGTCTCCAGGCTTGTTCACCTACAGTTCTCTACAAATATAATTTCTGAAATTTTTGAGATTATTTTCATGTTAATATTTTCAAATCTACCAGGTGTGTCTTTGTTTAGTTCCTCCATAATACACCATCAATCGTTTCAGTAACTCAGATGTCCACAAGCCTCAAACTATTGGCCTCTTAGCCTTACCATTTGACTGACCAACTGTAAGTATTTACTGCTGCCAATTCTAAATCCATAGTGTGCAATGTGGCCCAAAATTGCTATTATTCCAGTTGTGCTTTGGTTTAGTAAAGTGATTTATGGGGGCTGCAGAGAACTTTTGTTATACTCAGGCCTACATCAATCTCAATCTTATGAACCAGCAAAACAACCAAATTTCAAGGTCCCTCTAAAAACGAAACGTTTCCAGACGAACAACCTATACTAACATCCAGGATTTAAATAGTATAAAGTGGTAAAGTAACATATGAAACTAGAAAGAAATGTATTATTCTTCTCTAGACCCTTCTGCAGGTCGACTCAAATCGCCGGAAGAATGTGCGGGGCTACCCAGTCTACCAGTCAATATGAAATCAAGCACACCTTTGATTCTGACATTGGGGAAATATCCTTATTTCTACATGGAAAATAATTTGGTTGCCACCAAACTGATCAATTTACAAAATGGCAAATAACATGCAATTACATATTTTCCATGTCCCCAGTTTCCTGTCAGCTGACGTGTGTGACTGACATTTCACCTGCACAACAAACATGTTGTACATTTACAACAAAACACACTTTAATAAATGATGTAGTCTTTTTTTCAGCCCCATACCTTATTTTTGATGTTACTGCTATTTTCCTACTTTTTTTTACTATTGTCTTACAGCATATGAAGTACTGTTTTTATTATTGTTATTGTTTTGTATGTAATTCATTTTTTTTTCCAAATAAACTATTCAAAAAGGAATACAGAACCACAATTTAGCGAGGATGTGCCATATTGTTATTGTTACTTGTCTATTATTATTTTGTTGTTATTTTTTGACATAGTTTGTTGATTGGCCTACCGGGGAAAATAAGACACTTGTTGTATTCCACGTCAAGGAGGCTTACAGAGCTTCAGCTCTACCACCACTTGGCAGATCAGATCACAATCTGCTCTTTATTCAGCCTTGCTGCAAACCCTGTGTACTGAGACAGTCTGCAACCAGCCACAGTCTCAGCAGGTGGTCACCAGAGGCCAGCCATTCTCAAAGGCACTGTTTGGAGTGCATAGATTGGAACGTACTGCTGGAGTCACAAGGGAACATCATGGACATTGACAGAATGGTTGACTGCACCACTCACTACTAGGTTAACCTATAGGGACACTGCTATACCAACAAGGACTGTACGATTGTACGCCACCCAATAACAAGCCATTGATAAATTGACAAGTGACATGAAGGCCCTTCTAACCCCTCAACCAGAAAAATGAGGCCTTCAGGGATGGAGACAGGGAGATGTGAAAGTGCCTGCAAAATGAGCTCAAGACGACATTAAAGAAAGGGAAGGTAGAGACTTCGCTGCAGCACAACACCACAGAGGTGTGGAGGGGAATGAGGACCGTCACAGGCTACAAAACAAAGAATCGCCGGGCCACTGTGGGTTATTTGGGCAAGGCTAATGAGTTAACCGTTTAACAACAGGTTTGACACAGTGGGCAATGTCTGTACACCCCCAGCCTGAACCGCCTCGTCCGTTACTCCCTGAATATTGCAGCTTCCCTGAATCCACTCATTTGCAAACCCATCACTGCAGCTCCAACACCACACCTGGGCCCCATCCCATGTCCTTCACAGCAGATGGGTGTTCTTCTCTGACTTGGATGAGCCATGTGCTTATTTGAGGGTTATGTTTTGAATTTAATTCAATTTTAAGTTTACCATCCAAGTCCACTTAGAGACAAGCTTGAAGGGATGGGGACTGGGACAAGAAGAACTGCCACATTAATTTAAAGTGGAACCTGGTAATCAGACAATTAGGTTTTGCTGTTTTTTCTGGTTGGTCAGTGCACATGTTTCCACAAGCACCATCCACCTAAATCGAATAGCAATCCTCCTAATGCTCCAGACCTCATTTCATAGTGGAGTGTAGATAAAAGTAAATAGGCCTGTTTCATTAAAGAGTTGAGATGATACACCCTGCAGGCTTTTGTGGATTGAAGTCTGTATGTGAGTTAGCATGTATTAGTCTCACCAGCTTCTTTGAACTTCTTTACCCTTGCCTACTTTAAGAGGCAATCCTTGCTTTTATCTGGTGCATTTTTTCTTCAATTATTCAGGAAATAAAAGAAAGGCATAATCCAATTGGCCGTTTTTTGGGCACATCTGGCTCAGAAGGTGGAGTGGTAACCGGAGGATTGCTAGTTCTACACCTGGCTCTACCTAGCTGAATGTTGAGGTGTTGCCAAGCAAGACACCTAACCCTAACTGCTCTCGACGAGCCTTTTGCCTTGCATGGTTGACTCCGCCGTCGGTGTGTGAATTTGTGCAGGACGACGGGTGAAGGTTGGCCAATATTGTAAAGCACTTTGAGTGGCCACTGCTTAGAAAAGTGCTATAAAATGTTTAGCATTATATTTTCGTCATAATCGCTTAGTTAAATGCGACCCAATATGAAAATATACAACGCGAGGTATACAAATCCTTCGTACAATACATGGCTAGTACGTCCATATTGATGACATCATGACACACATGGAAGCCATCACACAGTCTACTGTCTGACGGCAGCTGGCTTGAAAGTATCTAGGGGCCCGAAAAACGATGGACACAATATTCTTCTCATGCTGTGAAAGCTGCTTTCTCCCACTTTTCATTCATAAAAAGGATAGAATAGATCTCACCACATCTGAAGCCCATGAAGTGCAAAGCAGCTTTCTGGATAAGGGTCAAGAATATATTTTGGAGTAACTGAAGCTCAGGGAATGTTTGCGTAAGTAATCCTTCAAAGGGCTTTTACTGAGAGAAGCACACAATACATGAAGAAACGTAACAGATGTCAAAATAGGTAAGTTCTACCAAAACAAATTTACAGAACAAATCGATGACTCATACCTACAGAGCTTTATTTATTTATTTACCTAAAATCGTTTTATTGATTGAATATATTAACATATGGCCCAAAACTGTATGGCCCCAAACAATTGTTAACATGTTTTCATGGGTTTTTCCTTTTTACATACATATACAGACAGAAAGAGATGTAACTCTATTTTTTAAGCAAATCTACCTGAAGGTAGATCTTATAGTTATGATTTGGTGCAAGATGGATCCGAAAAGAGCCGAAGAGAGGAAGATATCAAATAAACATCCCATAAAAAAAAACAACCCTCACTAACAGAGAGGAAACCAATCAGGAAAGAGATGCCCATATTGGTCATTATACATGAGCCAGGAATGGTCAAAAATCGAAATTGAAGGAAGGAACACAGTCAACTGGAAAGATATTCTCAAAGAGCATTTCACTCTCTAATAGCTGCCAATGGCTATGGTATTTTAAACAGAATACCCTCATATTAAAGCTCTCAAATGATACATGAAGCCCCTTTAAAAGCGCGTCATTAACTTTCATGCTTATTTTCACAATTGCATCAAGTGGGGACAAACACACCATTGCCAGTGTGTGAAAATCATTTTGTGTTGGGCAGCAGTTATAGGCAGCATCATTTTATAGACACAGTGCAGAAACTGCACTTGCATTGACATTGTGGCTGTAATTGTATATTAAATGGTTCAAACCTATTTGAGGATTCCTAAAATGAACTAAAATAGAGCCTTAATGCTGTGAATAAAATTGTTCTGTCCATCAGTCTATATTCAGAAATAGCTCACTTCAAAGTTCAAAAACACACACATCTACATAAACAAATGGGTCGTCGTGTAGTGGGCAATTTGGCCATGGTGTATTCTGTGACACTTTATCAAGGTGGCATCAACGTTGAATTGTGTGTGTGTGTGTGTGTGTGTGTGGTGTGTGTGTGTGTGTGTGTGTGTGTGTGTGTGTGTGTGTGTGTGTGTGTGTGTGTGTGTGTGTGTGTGTGTGTGTGTGTGTGTGTGTGTGCGCGCGCGCGTGCATGTGTGCAATTTCAATTTTGAGACTCAACGAGTTTCTCTATTTTAACCTTTGGGGGTATTGTGTAGGGGCCATCACGATGAGTGTGTGTGTGTGTGTGTGTGTGGGGTGGGGGGGGGGAGGAGGCGGCAAACCCGAGTACAAAGTAAATACCCAACATGTGTAATTCTTCCATTAGGTTCATTCCGAGAGAGAGCCTAAACACTAAAACACTCTTTGGACTCTCTTGGGGTCTTGCCCCTTCCTTTCCTCTGACTGGACACGCTCAGGGAGAGCATGGGGGCTTAGTGCTGATGGGTGGACCCTAAGGAGGATTTCCAGCCCCGTGATTTGCTAATCGGGGGCTCCTTGTCATTCCCTCTAATCTTGGGTCTCGGTGGTGAAGTTTGGCCCAGCCCCTCTAGCCGGAGAAGGCTCACAGTGTTCCCATTGCGCTCCGTGCGTCTCGACCAAAGCCCGACTCCTTCACTCTGAAGGAACTGGAGAGGAGCTGAGGCCTGGAGCGGCTGAGAGAAGAGGCTTATCACATCCTTCTCCCTTATGGCTCTGTAGAACACTTTCCATCACACGTTGGGGATTGTGGAGGGACGTCGTTTAATCATCACCTGAAGTCGCCCGAAGTTTTGTTCACTTTTGTGGGCGACCATGGAGACGCCAAGGTGTTCCACCAGGTGGAAAACGAAAAGGGGGCTTCTGGACTCCACTGTGACCGCGTTCATCACTTTTACCCTGGTTCTACAGGCGAGCAGTGTCACAGCAGGTAAGGACACAGGAGGGTTTCATTTTTGTTTCAAGTGCATTGGACTGAACAAAACGAAGCATCTTTGCCAGCCGGAAAGATTTTTTGATGATGATGAGGATGGAAATACTTTGAATGAAACGCATCCGGCATTAGTTGGAGAACGTAGTTAGCCCTGTTCCTGAACCAAACCCCAAAAGACCCGTTAGGTCCGCGACCAGGCCCCCCTCCCCCGAGGCCGCCAGAAATAACTTTGTACCATGGTTCACATTGACGCCAACATTAACCGTTGGAGGAAAAGGGGGAAGAAACCTTTAAATGTAGATTGCGAAAACTCTTGTTTAGTCCCGTGTACATATTCCGCCGTGACAAAACACCTTTATCTTAACATCAATGCGCTTTTACGCATGGATGCAGAGCAGCCACCCTGGCAGTCCAAACGCTGCTTATTGAATTGAAATCATACGTTGCATGACACAACCTGAGACAGCCTATATGTCCCCCGTAACATTAACCTACCCTCAGAGGGAGATAGGGGTTTATTTAAGCAGGGTCCATGCTCGGTGCTGTAAGTATAGTTAGGAGGGGGAAGTTGCGGTACTGGATGGCAGCCTCACAGTTGACTGAATAGTTATGCAGCCGGAGGAGACACTGCTCTACCCTGAGGACAAAGGAGATCAGAGGTTTGATCAGGGGCTTCCGAGGGCCCCGCTCGTCTCTTAGTTTGATTAATTGAAATCCATTTATGCTTGGATTGTTTCTTAATAGTATGCGGTTGACTTTATGTTAGTTTTTTTTGTGCTGATTGATGGCTGCTCGTCCCAAAGCATATAAGAAAAGTGACACTGGTGTACCAGTTGGAGTTTGCTTATCTTCATGGGCCTCCAATACATGTGATCAGCTGGTTCCTGGTCATTATGATAACAATGACAGGTGTTATAGTGTAAGACGACCACACATGCCTTTGATACATACAATCGGGTGGTTCTAGTATTGATCCCCCATTAAAGCTTTTTTCTTTTCTTTTTTTTCCAATACTCGAAAGACTGTAGTGTCCGAACACATAGGGTCCATAGATACACAGAGAGGGACTGGGCGGTCAAATGCGTCATAGCTCTGCCAAAACCAGCACCCTTTCTCCACACTGCCCTAGTCCACACCTAAGCCCTAAACGTTTTGCCCGTGCAATCCCCCCCACAGACCCACCCTACCCCATCCATGAACAAATATTACCCGCAACTTTACCCAGACTGCTGTAAGTGAGTTTGGTGGGCTGTAGGTCTCCCAGTACAAGGCCACGCTGTTCAGAGCGCCGCTTCACCTTGCGGTGGGAATGCTTCCTGTCTAAGTGCTGTGTGGCGGTTTGATGAGGGACCGTGTTGCACTTCCCTATTATTTTAGGAGTCTTCAAAGAGCGTTGCTTTAGTGTACGGCTGCAGCCAGAGCACCAAGTCACAGGGTTCACGGGGACATAGGTACACGTCAATGCCACCTCACAGTCATGTCTTTGTTTGGTGCAAATCACCACTTCACACACAGATGAATAACTCAGTTATACAATGAGGATGATTGTTTATTCTTTATACATATAACAGTCCATAGTATAAACTCTTTGCTCATTATTATTATTATTTTCTCCCCCCGATGTCTTTTGATTCCTCTACTATATTATTCCATACTACACCAGTATGAGAGTAACACCCCCCTCATGCAAATAATGGGGTCTCTGTCAGGTGTCTCCCCTGCCTTGTTCCTGGAGCACAAAGCGTTTTGTGCGAGGGTGCCCTCCCCACATCCAGCAGTGTACAGACATGTCTGCTCAGCCCCCGGGGGCACCAGCTCAGATGTGCATTCCAGCAGACAAAGTTAGCATTTTTCTGCCAGAGTCCCTCTACCCCCTGCGCTCCAGAATATAGCAAACAGAGAGAGAGAACACGGAGCAGTCGCCCAGCCGCAGGACTGTTGTCCAGGTGGGTCCAACCGCTCACAGATGTCTGGGATCTGCTAACTTTTATTGTGGAGTCTTGAGTCATAATGAAATTCTCATTCTGTCGGTGAAGCTCTTAAGTTATGGGGGAAACAGGATTTCATTATTGTTCTTCTTTTTTTCTCTTTGTTATCGAATTCTAAAAGCTGGGCCAGATCACAGTCTATCCACTGTTTCAAAGGTAGATTGTCGTATTTTCCTTTCCGTTCTTTGTTCATTTTACAGTGGAAGACTCTATGAGACGACACTGGTACACGATTGTGTGCGGAAGGGGGGAGGGCATGCTTTGAAATTGGTCAAGGGCTAAAGCTTTCTTGGTTTGACATCGATATAAAGCTGTCTTCTTTGAGTGTGGAGCGTGGAGCGTTTAGAGAAAGATAGAGAGAGAGAGAGTAAGAGAGAGAGAGGGGGGGGGGGGGTTAAAATATTTATTTGAGTCTCCGGGTTCTGCAGGTGAAAAGGTCCTACTGCCTTTACCCAAGCCAGTTTCACTCCTACAGCCAGATCAGAGGAGGGGGGTCTCTAAATGTCTCTGTGGGCCGGGCAGAACAGTGACACAGAGCCTGGCTTTCAGATTCTCTTTGGCCTCCGTCCGCACAGTTGGTTTTTAAAAGCTTGTCTCTCATTATTCTCCTTCCATGAAACAAGATCGGAGGGGTGCCAGATCAACGGATCTCTGTTTTATTTTTCAACATGTCATATAATATCCCAAACAGACTCAGAAACACCCACACCCACACACACACAACCCCCCCCCCCCCCAACACACACACACATACACAAGCATAGTGCACACACACACAAACACACACACAAAATCCCACACAATCACGCAATGCCCCACAGGTGTGCTATTCCATTGGTTGGGGCTCCCTGTCACCATGTCCATCATCCCAGTCTCCGGATGGTCTGTGAGGAGAGAGAGAGATATGTGGCCCTGTTTGCCCAGGAACAACTCACACTGGCTCTTCAGTTGCACCCCTTTAAAGACTTCACACACTCATTGAACCCTTTCTAATGGGCCAGCCAGGATTTGCGTTGTTTTGGCACCTGTGTGTTATGAGCAGAACCCTGCCCTTAATTGTCCTACGAGGGGCATAGAGCAAGAGCCCCAAGATTGATCTAAAGGTGCCTCTTTAGAAACTGTCAAAGAGATGCTTATATTCCTCCTCTGTTGGTAAACTGTAATGTCAAGCTTCAACAGGCCTTCCCTCTTGCAAATCCATGGGGTTGTGACCTTAGTATTAGCCCAGGGTCCAACTCTTTGGAATCTTTCGTTTTGCGTCGTCCGTCTCTCTCTCTCTCCCCCCCCCCCCCCCCCCCCCCCCCCCCCCCCCCTCTATTTCCTAGGATGTTTCACACTTAATAGAGAGTGAGAGAGGCATTTGTCAAAGGGATCAAAGCCTAAGCATACTTTTAAATAACTTGGTAACAATATATGCTGGATGGATGCTATAAAATTCATTATTGTTTAATGCCAGTAGTAAATATGTAAAAAAAATGACCTCTCTTATATAAATACAAATAAATGAAGGATCATTGGTTTGGCCTTTCCCCTCCAAGTCTGGAATGGTTGTGCTATATTAGGTTAAGGTTATGATTCCTATGTGTAAAATAACTGAAGAAAGGTTTGTCATGAAAGCAACCCACAATGGCCAATCAAAACAGTGGCTTCAGAGCTGTCAGAACACTGGTCCGCTCTCGCGCTCTGACAGCCCGCTTATACATTTTTTCGAACAGTAACATATTTAGGCGTTACTGCTTTCAACACTACGTTGCCCTGTAGGTGCTTTTAAAGCAAGGTATTTTTGTTCCTTTCGTGAAGTGAGTCTCTGTTCAGAGCTCCAGTGCAGTGTGCTGTTGGTCCTGAAAGCCCCCTCACCCCCACTACACAGAGCCCCGCTCTGAGGCTCGATGAGTTTTGGATTGAACAGCATGATACTATGACTTTCCCATGAGTCTTTTTCTCTATCTGTGGTTAAACGGGCTCCTTTTTAAGCAAAGTGCATCAGATTGGACAGCATCAGGGAACTGTGAGAGGCTATGGTGACCCGTTATCAGTGTAAACCTACCCAAGTGTTATGAGAACACTTGTGTCTGTCAGCATAACGCATTCTGCTCTTTATTCAGCCTTGATGCTGATATTGCCTGCCTACATGAAGGTAGCCATGGACGGGATGCTAGGCAGCATTGAATGCTTTTTAAGCATACATTTTTTGTACGATTTCTGGAAATAATCTCGTTTTCAGTCTCTTTGATGGGTTTGTAATGTTGTGAGTTCCCAGCTAATGCAACACTTTGCTTTGAGAAGCCCATCGTCATATTTACTGTCATATTACACCGTCATATTAGTCACATGAAATAGATCATTGTTTCAGAAGAGAAATAATGCAAACCAAGCCAGTTGTTTCTTTGTCTGTCAGAAGTGTTTGTGTGTTATTTGATCATACACTGTTTAATGTTATTCCTTTTATATTTATGCTTCTCTATATCTCTCCAACACATCAAATTAACTATTGAAATGCAAAATCTCATCTGACGACTAATAAGATAAATAATAATGTATTAACATACCTTTCCTTTAAGACACTTATATAATACACCTGATCTTACCACACATTAATGTTATTTTTTTGTTTTTCTCTGCAGTGGATCCAGTCGATGTGCTCGAAGTATTAGAATTTCACAATACCCCCGAAGGAGTGAGTAAAACAACAGGATTCTGCGCAAACCGAAGAGCATCAAATCCGGACACTGCCTTCAGAATTGAAAAGCAGGCCGAGATCAGTGCCCCGACCAAGCAGTTCTTCCCAGGTAAGATGACACCATTCTGCCTTCAAAAACCCATTGTGCATTAAATACCAGCAGGGTAACGGCCAATACATGGGGCTATTCGGAATGTTTCAGTAGTTGTGGCCATTAAGCGTTTGCTGACATAGCCATGACGTTTGCTAGAATAGATAGCTATCAAGTTTGCTAGCATGGAGTCAAGAAGAAATAGAGAAATAGAGTCCATAGACAAATCATGAATTGAAAAAGCCTTTGTTGTGATGACTTTGAATGGCTTTATGAAACGAATAGAAGGGGACAAACAAATACATGAAGAGAGAATATGATGAGACAAATAAAATAAAAAAAGATATGAATGCATAAGTTTGTGGGCTGGTGCAGCTAAAACTCCTGGCATTGACATCTTTACGCGGAAGATCAGCAAAAACGTCATATGAATGACCAATTAGTGTTCATTCCCTTGATCCCCCCCAAGTCTTTTTCAGTCTATGGACCAAAACAAAGTAGACCTTAACTTAAAAAGATGCTTAGTCAGCCCAATGAGGAAAGCACAATGTATCTTTGATGTTTAATTGATTGTCTTTGAGCAAGTGCAACCAGAGACAAAGTGTATTCAGACAGATTAATGCACATTTTTCAAATAACCCCCCTCTCTGAATCCTGTGCCTGTGTTGCTGTGCAGGAGGCGTCTTCCCTGAGGACTTCTCCATCCTGACCACGCTGCGCGCCAAGGCTGGCCTCCAGTCCTTCCTCCTGTCCATCTACAATGGACAGGGGGTCCAACAGCTGGGCATGGAGCTGGGTCGCTCCCCTGTCTTCCTGTACGAGGACCAGAACGGCAAGCCAGCCCCCGAAGACTACCCCCTGTTCCGCACCCTCAACCTGGCCGATGGAAAGTAAGTCAGGTCAACACACACGTAAATGTTCTCTGTATTGTCTCTCTTTTAAAACCAATGATCAATTCTTAAAACAAAGGACTTATATTGTTACAGAACGAGATGCATTGAGGAGGATACAGTGGAAAGTTGAAAACCTATTACTTTACGGTTTAGCATTACTAAACGTCTCATCAGTTGATTTGACAGCGTGTTCCGCGCTGCACCATAGGTGCTCGTCACGAGATCAACCCTCTCTGTGGGGGGTCTCCCAGGCGGCGGTGCATGGGCTGAGAGACAGATCAGAAGGAGAGAGACACGCTAGATTATCGGGGCACAGCATGGCCGGGCATCCCGACCCTAGACATGAACTCACTGCCTCTGTTATTTTAGAGCCAGGGAGTTGGGACTGGAGCGCATGCTAGAGCGCTTCCTTATCTTCCCCTCTTGGGTTACCTGGGATCACCCACACCCAAACGTTGTTATCATCCCAGCCACTCTAACGTTTGGCAGATTACAGAGTTCTTGGTGGAGAGAAGCGTCTTACTGTGGTATAGAGACACATAGAGATTTGAAGTAGAGGTAGTATCGTGTCTCATCTGCCACATTGTGTTTTTCCTAAATCTGATTGAACGTGTAAGTGGTTATCATAACTCACAGAGAGAGGTATGAAATCCTTCCAATGTCCTAATTCAGGCCTGTGTTTTCAGGTTCAAGGTTTATTTTGTCTTGTTCACTCATACAGTATGAACTCTGAGAAAGAGGGTCAGCAAGAGATTTAAAGATGAATTCATCCAACAGACTTCAGCAGGTCCTGGGGTGCACTGCGTGAAGCACATTGTTCAATGAAGACCAAAGTTCTTTCATCACAGTTTTTCTTGCGCTTTTCTAGCATTGGAGGTAGCCAGGCACAGTGGCTTGTCTAAAACCCTCCATGGCTGTGGATAATTTGTGGGGGCAGTCATTGTTCATAAGAAACTCTTCCTAAGCTCTAACAGAGAGGCATAATCATTATCTTACCGTTTGGGAATGCCCACAATTGAATGTAATGCAATAAGAACATACTGCTGTATACTTTTGACAACTTGTTACACTGAAACTTTTGATTTGAGATATTTCAAAACTGGTTCATGCTTACTTTTTCATTTGGTTATTTGCATATAATCAACATTTCATTCCTGTTGAATTGCCTCATATAGAACATGGGAATTTGCAATATGTTAGAAAAAGCTGTGCAACTGTGCCAACGACTTACCTAACCTCATTATCCATCTTTATACGAAATGATTGAGTAATTACCATAAAGTATCTTCACTAACATTGTGCTCTTGAGCCAAAGCGTTTGCAAGGTCTCATCTTCCACCCCTGAACAATGTTTTGACTGTGCGCCTCCCGCCACAGCAGAACAGCCCTTCCTGTATCCTGACACACACTTTTCACAATGTTCACCATGTCTGTCATGCCGAGTAACCCAGAAACAGGATTAAGTTTGGGGTTTAATGAGTGTAATCCCGTGTTAAAGAGGGCCAAAGTGTGGGGGTAAGAATGTGGTCTATGCGGATGCCTGGTATGCAATAGCCCCTCATGTACCACAGCAAAAGAGAAGTAAAAGAAAAGGAAAGGAGGTGTGTTCTCACGTGTGACCCTGTTTAACCCCCTTCGTATCCATTGGCAGAATTTGATCTTAGGATACCTAAGGTTATCCTAAGCTTAAACACGATTCTTGGGTGAGATTCCTGCTCAGTATTGTCATGGCGAAGCATCGAGTGTGGTCACATACAGGGGCATAGGGCGGTCTCCCTGAGCCTGACTGTGATTAAGGTCTACACAAATCGTTAGAATTTAAAGCTGGTGCAGGTAATATTTGAAAGTTCTAAAGAGAGAGAGCAGGGCATTTTGAACAAAACATCCAACTCTCCTGCCTCAACCCTCTTGACTGTTGTTCACCATTGAGAAGGGTTTCATTCACACACCTGTGATAATGATGTATATATGCATGTGATTGACAGTCAATACGGATTCTCTGAACAATCAGGGAAGAAATGCACTGATTGATGATTGATCAGAAATTAGAGAGCGGCCTAAAATCGGAATGGTCTCGCTTTATGAGCATTACACTCAAAAAGCGAATAACCTTTTTGTGTTTGTGTTAATCTTTGCAAGGTGGCACCGCATTGCTATCAGTGTGGAGAACAAGACTATCACCATCATTGTGGACTGTAAAAAGAAGATCACCAAGACGCTTGCCCGGAGCGACCATGGCACCATCGACACCAACGGCATCATTGTGTTCGGTACCAGGCTCCTGGACGAGGACGTCTTCCAGGTAAAGACAAATGCTATCATTTAATGCTAAGCTAATGGCATATGTTTTGCTTTTGGGGGGAAATTTGATGCTATTTGTATGTGACAAAAAAGGAAAGTAATGTCTTAGTAAAAACGGTATAAGTTGTGTGTTAGGAATTTGCCCTTCCTTGAGCCCAATGCTCACTCATAGACTGAGCTGGTAGGATTTAGATAGAGAGTTCTTGTGAGGCACTTCAAAGGCGGAAACCTCAAGGAAATGAAAAACTTCATAGGAAAATTATTTTGGATATTCTAAAAGGCTTTAACTGTAAGAGAACCCCCGGTTTCAGCCGGAATTTGAACACTTTGATATATATATAAAAAAAAGGGTTTTGGGCTGAGAGTTCTATTAAGGAGGGGGGCGTGCTATCCCCATGGGCATTGATGAGTGATATGATGAGCGATGTTATACATGAAAGGATTCATATTATCATAGTGTTCCATTACATGATAATAGTAAAATAGGAAACAACATGAGCCTGTAGTCATAACATTTAACCTGTCCACTATTCCTTTAGGACTGGGTTTGTATTGCTTCTGTATGCTGTTGAATACATCTTGTTTATATTATCGGACATAGTGTCTGCTCCTATGGACAGAAGGGAGAATGTGTAAAAACCAAGATGCTGAGAATCAAGAACAGAAGCCCTTTGACTCATCCTGCTCTTAAATGTGTTTTGGATGGAGACACGGCTGGAAATGTATTTTAAAGAAAGATACCATTTTAATCAAGTTCATATATTTCTGTGTAGCCTATTTCAGACCTCCCCTTTGTGCATTATTTTCAACTTTTCTTCTACAAAAATCAACATGGCCTAATATTTTTTCCCTACATCCTGCTTCTTAGTTCCTTTGTTGGAGTCCTTACCTTGTAATTACTGACAATTAGCCCTCACTCAACCCTTTAGCCTACTGTTATTGTTACTATTATTGATGCTATACAGAACATCCAATGAGCCTTGGATTTACGCTAATGAATATTAGCATATGCTAAGAACAGAAGGCCTTAACATCTATTATAATTTCCTAACCTATCTTCTTTCTTGGTGATTGCCGTGGAAGCTTTAATGAGGTTATATGGACTTCAAAATATATTTTTGTAATTTAAACATTGAATCCTTTGGTTGGTCCTGTATATTATTTTTTGTGCCTCTGTCAGTATAATTCCTAATCAGCCTTAGCATGAGCTTAGCTAGCTTAAATAGTTGCCAATTTGCTTTAGGTTTCTGTGACCGACACTCTTTTTCTGCTAGCCTTTTTTCCTGTCGCATTGGTACAAAGGCCTCAGTTTAACGACAAACTAAGGCAACAATTAGGGCTCCCACGGTAAACATCTGTTGGAGGACATATAGGAGGAAGAGCGATCGACCACCAACGTGGTATATAAGTACACATAGATCCTGAAGGCCTGAGCACTTAATCTTCTCAACCTATTTAGGCTGATAAAATTAGGTAATATGGTACTTTATTAATACTAGATAATGAAGTTCTGGGTTTGCTGCAGACAGTAGTATAAAAAGGTATAGGCTACAAATATATTATCTGATATAATATCATATGATAAGATTGGAGATACAGTGAGATTGGCTTCAAGCCTACAAGCAAGCAAGAAATCTGATTAAACGGAAGTAAATGCTAATGACAATGAGAGATTTTCTTAGTTGAGATACATAAACACATTGCCTTTAGGTTTTTGAGAAGTGTAAAGGTCACTTGATGTGTGTTTACTTGTAAGAGAGAGAGTATGGGTTTTGTTGCGGTGAATGGCGGGAATGACCATTCCTGACCCTGTATTATCCTCCTTCCACTGGACTTTGACTGATTGGGTGCATTTCTGCTGCTGGTATTTATACAGCCCACTTCCCACTGAGCCCTGTCAACGCCATGGTGACACTGCTCTCTAAAGCTGACGTTGGCTTTATTTATATGTTGGCTGATTTTTTTTTTTTTTTTTTTTTTTTTTTGATTTTTTAGGATCCATCACTAGAGGTATTTAGACTTTCAAAATTCCCTCAGGCTAAACGAAGTTTGTGTGCAGATGGATGCACTGACAGAGAGTTTATATCTTCGTCATCTGACTTGACATACTCTCACATCATGTAGAAATGTACGTCTTTATTGAAAAGTGACAAGCCATTGGCCAACATGTCTAGTTGCTAACAAAGTTGCTAGTTAGACAGCGCAGAGCAACCGATCAGACGACGCTTGATGGAGTGCTAAAGATAGATTTAGTATGAAAGATGCTGTGTCCAGTAAGCCAAAAATAGGAGCCCTAAGTCTGCCTCTTTCAACAAGGTGTATTCTGTGTGTGAGTTTGGGGTGGAGGAGGGTGGAGGAGGGTGGAGGTGGTGGTGGTGGTGGTGGTGCTGGGAACAGACCTCCAGTCTGTTCCCAGTGCTCCCTGAGATCCACAGGGGTTGATGCACTCTGGGAAATATGCGGAGTGCATAAACATGAATCCTACAGTTTTGGGGGGGCTGAAATGCGAAATCAAGAATAATGTAAGGTTGAAAGGCACCATTTAGAAATGGAGGCTTCACATTTTGATGTTCTTTTATAACGCAAGCCCATGTTTTTCTTCCTCTGCATTCTTCAAGCCCGGTCACTTCCATATCAAAACGTAAACATATTTTTGTGAGAATTTGACAGACACATTTTAATATAGGACTTTTCTATCCAATACCTGGGCCAGGTCAGCCCTGCCGCAGAGGGATCTGGTGGGGAATGAATGAGAGTCATTCATGGCTTGCTCAGACATAGCTTTCTCAGTCCCTTGTCTCCTCCATATCCATTTCTACCCTCCCTGACCACAGTCCCCCCGACCCACCTGACCAACCCCCCCTCCCCACTGAGGCCGGCCGTGAGACCTTCTATTCATCCCTGTCTGACACTACCTGTCTACCACACACAAACACACACACACACACAAACACACACACACACACACACACACACACACACACACACACACACACACACACACACGTATATACGCGTGATCACACACTCACACACACATACACACACACACACCCACACACACAACTGCGTGTGCGTGTGCATACCCATGCACACCAAGGCAAACACACACACACACACACACACACATACACAGTCACATGCGCCAACACTGCCGCTTGGCTCATGCAGAAATGGCACACTTATAAACGCATTCCAACTCACACAAATACAGGCTAATGTCAACACAAAAAGGCGCACACCCTTTGATCTTTACACATGGGATGCTCTCGGGATCACACACAGACACACACACACACACACACACACACACACACACACACACACACACACACACACACACACACACACATACACACCTGTGAATCACTGGTAGACAGACATTGTTCCTTGTTTATGGAGCTTATTGAATGGTTTTGGTTTGTTTCTGTGCAGTTCCTGAGAGAATGAATGTTGGCTACTTTCAAAAGTAATTTCAAGAAAGTCCTTTTTAACATAATGCAGGTTGAATACATTTAAGTCATGCATTGATGTCCCTTGCCACACTAAGTGCAGTGTGACCCCCAATGGCTCTAACTTAAAACCATCAGAACCAGCAATGTGTTTAGTTAGCCACCGTCCCGTGCTTTAATTGGAGCGTTGGCGGGCCAGAGTGTGTACTGTATACTGCATGTGCTTTGATGAGGTGGGTGTGGCTAATTCGTGTATGGCTGCTGCTGTTAAATTACAGCCAAGGGTGTGTGCTGGACTGATGGTCCTGCTGTTTGTGCCCCTGGGCAGTGGAACGTCAAAGGGCCATCTGTTTACCACTCGTTTGCTTTTGTTTCAGTTTGCTTTGTCCAGGGATGCCTACACATACTCTCTAATTACAACCAAGTCTCATTGGATTAAGATGAAGGCCATGATACATGTTGTGTTGTGTGTGTGTGTGTGTGTGTGTGTGTGCATGTGTGTATGTATGTGTGTGTGTGTGTGTGTGTGTGTGGGGGGGGGGTTTGTTTGTGTGTGTGTCTATGTGTGTATATGTTTGAGTGTGTGTGTGTGTGTGAGTGTGTGTGTGTGTGTGTGCCGTGCTTGTGTGTATGTGCCTTGTTTGTGTGTGTGTGTGTGTTTGTATGTGCACTGTGTGTGTGTGAATGTGCTGTGTGTGTGTGTTTGTGTATGTGTCTGCATATGTGTGCGTGTGTAAGTATGTGTGTGTGTGTGTGTGTGTGTGTGTGTGTGTGTGTGTGTGTGTGTGCGAGTGTGTGTGTGTGTGTGTGTGTGTGTGTGTGTGTGTGTGTGTGTGTGTGTGTGTGTGTGTATTCATATCAGCTTGTTGCATAATCTGCCACTGGAGCAGAGTAAGGGGATGCAGGCTTTCAGACATCAGCAGCTGTGTTAATTGCAGCTCCCCCTCACAAAGAACAAAGTGACAAAAGTGATTTTCTTCACCTCCCACTTCTTTGGCCCATGACCCCTTTCAGTGTGTATTTATATCCTGAGGTCTGGTGCTAAAGCTGGGGTCAAGGTGGAGGACTTAAGCTCCCCAGATCTTAAAGGAACTAGTTTCCAAAGTTGTTTCAGGTAATTGCCGTAACAATTGAATAGTTTTACTTTTGCACATCTTGGAGATTAAGAGAAATAAACTCTATATAGTGTTGTCTAAATAGGTAATTATTGTGTGTTTTACTTTTGCACATCTTGGAGATTAAGAGAAATTAACTCTATATAGTGTTGTCTAAATAGGTAATTATTAAAAAAACAAATTGAAATTGCTATTTGAGAATCTTGCCCATATAGTCGTTATGAAGCTCTGTTAATGGGGGACATAAACACTGTTTAACTCAGGGGCTGGTGCCAGTCTCTCCAGGGACTCTTGGCCCAGTGTGGAGAGACCCGGCCCGGGTCCACCTGTTACCGCGTGTTTTGTACAATGAGGTAGTGCATGTCAATTCAGTTCAGAGAGAGTGTGGATCTTCCTCTCTCCATCTCTCTCTCTCTCTCTCTCTCTCTCTCTCTCTCTCTCTCTCTCTCTCTCTCTCTGTCTCTCTCTCTGACTCTTGCTCTCTCGCTCTCTCCATCTCCCCATCTATCTCCCTAGCTTTCTCTCTCCCTCTCTCTCTTTCTATAACATAAGAAACATTAAAGAGCATTATTTTCACCGTCAGTGGTGAGTTGAGCAGTGTCCAACACAACGGGCACCTATGTTGAACAACAGGTGTTGATTGACAGGTATAGCTTTTAAGAATGCCTACGCTCATGTGACCCACACTCTACTACGATGTGTGTTGGCTCATGTTACATTAGATGGCAAGAATTCCTTAAGGGCCTGCTTCGACACACACAAGCACGCACGCACACACACACACACACACACACACACACACACACACACACACACACACACACACACACACACACACACAAACACAGACTGACACTCATAATCAGAAGTCAACATACATTCTCCGCAAGTTGCCACCTGCCTCTTTTCCACTGGCGTTTTCTCTGCCAGTGTTGAGCTCCTGGGCGTCTGGAATCTATCCTGACATGGACAGGTCTCTGCAGAGACAGGGGGGCATCTCCCTCAAAACCATCCGCACAAAACCCACAAGTTAACCCAGACAAAGAGTTCATCATCCATCAAGCCACTTATCAGGGCTCTTTTCTTGAGCAGTTCTCAAGGAGATTGGCATCATAATGTAGCCATAGAACCCCCCCTTAGGGTACTCTCTCTCTCTGACAGAACCGAGTGCCCAGGCCACAAACGTTTGGCTCAGGTGTGGTGTCCCCTGCTCGGTCCCACTCTGACCGCAGGCATGCTACTACACTTCTGACTCTTTGCTCGGTGTCAGGAGGATGTTGCCTCAGACACGTGGATGACAACCCTACTGTTGATCAGGATATGACCTCCGGCTGACCTCCAATGATCTGGATGAAGCTGTATGTATGCTTTGTGCAGGATTGTTGTTTTTTCGTCTGCAGGATCTGTATTTTATCTCCTTGTTTTCAGTCTTCTTTTATAACAATGTTAGGGTGAACAAACTGTGTTGCGCTGCAGACCAGGCCATGTCATCATGATAACAAGACAACAGCCTTTTAAGTTCGGGATATAATGTCGTTCTTTGCTGCCCTCAACCACACTGAGCACCGTTAACGCTGAGTGTTATAAAGGATAGCAGTAAAGTATCCTGGTATCAGGACATCTTTGACCATTAAAACAATATTTAAAAGATGTAATAGGACTCTATCTGATGTTTCCAAATTTAGCACTTTAATTGGATGAACTTGTAATGTAAAACATCTAAATAACCCTCTCATGGTTTTGGAAAATGGCCGATATAGAAAGAGTCAAAGAATACTCTCAAATTCTAAAAATGTCCTCCTTATTCTTAAGAAACCATTGAAGGAGGTTGTATCTCTGCATCCAACACCTCATCTTGTCTTTCTTTGATAGTGCTGCTGTCATTGTGGTTGATAGATCGGAAACTGCTGTTGTCATAAATCAGACGCTGGTGTTTACTGCCGTTTGGTTACCACATGTTTGCCAGGTGTTGCTTTTGTTTCAATGCTACATGCTTGTTTGATTTACCCAGTTAGCTCCAGTCCGCACCATTATAATGTAGCCTGGCCTGATGTCTGGATTCCCCCCACTCTGCATCACTGTAGTGTGTGTGTTTGTGTGTATGTGTGTGTGTGTGTGTGTGTGTGTGTGTGTGTGTGTGTGTGTGTGTGTGTGTGTGTGTCTGTGTGTGTGTGTGTGTGTGTGTGTGTGTGTGGGTGTGTGTGTGGACAACACCCACACATGCACACAGAGTATGGAACACGAACTGGAACAGTGAGACAGCATCTGGTTTTTATTCAGTATAAAGGGCGACAAGATGAGACGTGAGAGGAAAGTTTACCGTATACCCTGTATATCTGTGTCTCTGAGGCTGTTCCTCTGAAACAAGCTAGAGAAGACTAAGATTCATATGAAACACTGAAAATTATGTCACTTTGCTGTGGATAGTATCGTACAGTGTGCTAAATGAAACAATATGTGTTGTTATAGGCGATGGCTCTCAGTTTAACAGATTTTTAACATTATTTTCTATTCTCTCCTTGGTTGTGTATAGGGTGACATCCAGCAGTTCCTGATTGTGCCTGACCCCAAGGCAGCTTTTGACTACTGTGAACATTACAGCCCAGACTGTGACACCCCTCATGGACAACGCCTGCAGGCCCAGCAACCAGAGGATGAGGTCAGTACACCCCTCAGCCTGTTTTGGTATCTTCCACCATACAGAATGGCCGTACCACAATTGTTGACTTTTTTGCAAATCAATCTTTCTGAAAATAAAGTAGGAAAGGGTTTGTTAGTAATGTACAGGAGTTTTTTATTTTATAATTTTGGTGATAAAGGTATTTTACAAGGGCATAATTGGCCTGCCTTACACTACAGAAAGACTGGTAGTGTAGTAGCATGTTCATCTGGCCTGTTTGGTTGAGTGACCGAGGGCATCTCAGGGGAAATACCTGCCATTCCTCTGTGTCCGTCCAATTTGGACATTCTTTAGACTTGTTCCACCACCATGGGTTCTAGACCCGTACCAAATTTTTCAATACGATCTAGGAATTTAGCTGCCCTTATCGTGTTAATGTTAGGGGAAAACATTGTCATTGCTACAGGTAAAATAATAGCATCAATCTAAAAGGTGAGCTGTCATGCTTAGCTATTTTATAGAATAAGAGAGTTCTGCCTCATTTACGGGTGCATAAATTCTGGTTACACACAAAAGTCGACATTTTCCCAATCAGACCAATGGAGAATGCAAATCCTGGACCAGTGACAACAATGTTGGAATCTAGTTGTTGTGGCAGACCTATCTTATATAAATATTGTGTTGATTAAAGCATTACGTATCTATTGAATCTGCTCTTATAGTAGTGCATATACCTTTGAGGGCTAGGGCAGTGGATAGGAACCACTTATTTCCCACCTTGAGTCTATTTCGTGCTCTCTCACTCCTTCTGTTCAGTTTGTCTTTGTCCTACACAAAGACGCAAACTAAAGAACAGACAACAATAGACAACGGGGAGCAGCATATAAACCCACAGTGGATAACATAATTCTGTGCTAATCTACAGATTATTAACTCATTTGAAACGGCTCCTGCATGCAAGTATGAGCATTCCTCACTTCAGGTCAAACAAAATAATGCCTGGCTTCTTCTGTAGGGAGTGATTAGCATGATCGAGTGTGGAGAACAAAGTCAACAGGAAACAAGTTGAGGCCAAATTATTACATGGAACATAGAATAATAATATAATGCTTTGTTCTACTTCGAGGTAACCTCTCAAAGTAGCAGCTTTATATCCTTCTTAAATGCTACATACAGTAGAAATTTATTTTATTTCCAAAAACTCCACATCATGTAACCACCTGACACAACAACCCTGAAAACTATAATTTACTAGATAGCAATTAGAAAGTTTAGTGATGATATCCCACCAAAGGCATCTGGTAATTTTGTTTCCTGGATCTTTTTTATGAGCTTTTACCCATCCCAGCTGTTTACATGTCTGTACGCCCCTACCCTTATAACAGTGAGTTCTACTATTATTGTTTGGTTTTCTATTTACTAAGATGAATAACACATTCCTGCCTCATACAATGCTAAGCAAACATTATTTTTGAAGTTCTATTTCCTGAATTCATCAATTAACAAAAACATGATTATATTTCATAGTACTGTATATATATACATATATATGTATGCTGTATACATTTATATTTATCATGGTTATTTGCACTTACTTTTTTTCTAGAAAAAAAAGATAATATACTCGGTTAATATATGGATGGTATATTTATATATCGTTTTGCTTTCATAAAAGAGTGTGATGCTAATGTTAATCCTAACACTAAAACTCTCTCTCCCTTTCTTCATCCTAATCTCGTCTCTCTCTCTCTCTCTCTGTATATCATCATATCTCTCTCTCGCTCTCACTTTCTCTCTCTTACTCTCTCTCTCTTACTTTCTCTCTCTTTTTCTCCCTAATTCTCTTTCTTCTTACTTTTTTTCTCTCACTCGCTCCCTCTTTCACAATATCTCTTCTTTGCTATATATTTGTCTCTCCCCCTCTCTACCTCTCTTCCTCTGTCATAATCTCTCTGTCCCTATCTCTGAAACACCTCCAGTATACTACTGATGACTTAGACTATAGTCAGTTCTATGATTACGCTGAGGGAGCTACAGACAGCGTTCCAGTGGAAGAGTATTCTGAACCTCAGGTAAACCAGAAAAACGTCAACGTTATCTCTGTAATTGTCTTGCTTCTCTGGTTTGTCTTTCCTGCACCCTGTGTGTGTGTTTGTGTCTGCTGTCGTTTTTACCCTTGTCTGTTGTTTTGACTGAGGTTTTTACATCTCGGCATGTCTTTTGGACTAATGCATTAACACAGTAATGATCCAATGTTTTATTTGTAGCACAGGAACAATGTTGTGGTGCAAAAGTTCTTAAGAGCTGCTGAATTGTAACCCTTATCCATATGTGTTGTTTGCATCCGTCCCAGACGGACCCTTTTTTACGTTCTCCTTCCATTTGTGTATCTCTGTGACATCATTTCCACAATGAAAATTGTTCATGTCTCTCTTGATTCTTTTGTCACCAAACACCTCTTCCAGAGAACCAAACGTAGTGTCTCCATGAGAAAGAAGAGGACCAGAAAGTCCCTCAGTAAAACTAAGGCTAAGCCCCTTAAGTTCTTGGCCGCCAAAAAAACTCCAGCTAAAAAGTTTGCCGTTAAGAAGAAGCAGCAGATGCCTGGCTTCCAGGCCACAGCACCAGACCGACACAGAGGCAATTTTAGGGTAAAAGTACTAGTACAGAAAAGCCCTAAACCCATCAAGATCTTCCTGCCCTCAGACTCCTCAAAAAGGCAGGAAAATCTCTGATGCTAGGCTAAGAGAAAGCTAACCCTGTCTCTGTAGAATTAGCAAGTCCGTAGCTAGTCGGAGAGGACCCCTGCCCCACTCAGCGAGAAACCTGTTATTTTCTTCTTTTGCTTTCTTGTTAATACTTTCATTCTTTCTTCTTTCCCTTTCTCCCCCACATGACTCAGCTAAACAATGTAGAAGGCGACTACTTTACAGATACTGAGCATGACTATGGAACTGTAGATGGTACACACACTCAGTCTCCAATTTCCTCAACTGGACCAAATGAGGTAATTCCTTCCATCTTTTACGCACAGCTGCTTTAAACTAAAACAAAGAAAGGTAATGAGTTTGCTTGAGGGACAGTGGGCCAGGAAGATGACCCAAGGAAGTGCCTGGTAGGAAATGACACAACAAGTCCAAACACTTTGTTCTGTTCTGATTTTGCCCATGGCAAGGTTTCTATGGAGACAGAACAGTTACATGTCAAAAAGCCACCGTTCAATTGCACTGTTACACAGACCATCTGCTTTTTTATTTTATCCTGCACAAGGAATGTGGATAAAACAATCTTAATTATCTATTTTTCTCTTAAATATAACTGTAATATTCTGTTGTATAATTGAGGACAACTCTTTTATTTTCCCCAATTCTCCCATTATTCATTATGCATATTTATTGTGTAAATGAAATGCAGACTGAAAAACTGTTTTCTAAACCTATATCAAGTACGAGTTAGGTCTTCACTTGTCTACGTCATCTGAGGCAAAGTGTTAATGAGCAGCAATGAGCACACAAATTATGCTTGTGACTTCCAGTTTGACATTTTATGTGGGCCAATAAGAAAAGGCCATGGTGGTCTTTCAGTGCAATAGATTGGTTGGTTTGGCTTGTTGTGGGATCACAGCAACCCTCTTAATCCCCATGGTTCTGTCACAAAAAATAATTTGCCAACTTTTGATCAGTAGTTTTTATAGAAACTTTTATTCTAACTATGATCATTGGCAAACCCTCTCCTCACAGTTTATGGTAAACACATTTTTTGCTTCGGATGTGATTACAAAGGCTACACAAGGCAACTGTAAACACATAGACTGCCCACCGTCTGTTTAATAATACAGCCAACAATTATTACTCTTTAAAAATATTAAAGAAAAAAACGAACAAAAAAAACATGATTAGGTCTGAAATTATGGCTTTTATATTATGTACAGAGAGTGCCCCTGCCTGTTGCACTAAAATGATACGATAAGTTTATCATTTGGGGGGGAAAAAACGATACCATCTTATCTTGGCTACCTCCCTGAAGTGTACAAAAGTGTAAAAAACGATGCCATCATATCTTGGCTACCACTCTGAAGTGTACTTTATTTGTTCTTTGAATGTCATTGAATCATATTATTGATCATTGTGCACATCAATATGTTCGGAAGACACCAACAAATGTATTTTAATGACATACAATCCAAAGCTTACATGATTATATGCCATGTGATTTCACTCCAATTTGTTTGTTGAAAACAAATTTTGTTTAACGCTGAAGGTAACACCTTATTTATTTATTGTTGTAGATAAAACATGCCTTTCTTAGAATCTGGAAAAAATCTTCTGTTTTTATTCATGAAGGGAAAAGCAATTTAGTACAAGTCTCATCAAATGAATCATGCCATTGATCATTTCCATTTGATTAAACACTAACCAAACACTAAAATCAAATTATTTGAGGCTGAACTTATTGCACAACTGATTGGCCAAAAATGCTAAATGACAGTGATGTCAATCACCATGCAACCTATGGCAAATTACATCACCTGGCTCCACTTTGAAACAATCTGAATCTGCCTGTGTTCCCCCAGGGGTGGCACTGTACTTATGGTACGACTTTAATGTTTGGTTAATCGAGTACTTGCTCAGTAAAAGTTGTACACATTTCTCCATCAATTCTAACATACTGCACGGAACCAGAGTGCAAACAGAGAGATGCTGTGTTGGTGAGTAAATAAGGTGTTACCCACATACCATGCTGAGGGGCACTGCTGCTCCTATTGCAATTCTTCCAGGCTTTGACAACATTGGCAGCAGGTGTGTGTATTGACTTAGCCTCAGCAGCTTCACTAATATCCCTATCTCCCTCCATGCCCCCGCTTCATTAACAACAATGTAAAGGCTGTGGAGGAGAAGGAGGAGGTGGATGAGGAGGTGGGGGTCGCCGCAGGTGGTGACCTTTACACCGAGGCAATCCCAGACCCCTACCAGGAGCCCTCCGTTGCCCCGGAGCTGGGGAATGCAGAGGAGGCATACGACTTTAAACAGTACGACCTAAAGGAGTACGACCTGGGCGGGGCCGACGGGAAGGTTTATGATTACGGGGCTTATGACGGCACTGCAGCGCTGCCCGACCCCGATGAGGTGGGGCCTGGGGTCGCCGCGGAGACCGACGTCTCGGAGAGCGCCGTAAGTATGGCGGCAGACATGCACGTCGCCCCCCCGACCCCCCGCCCTCCCACACGCCTCCTGAACCGTGTCTGACCTAAAGCATACGGCGGAGAAGGACTTGTGTGTGCGATGGCATGTACTGGTGTTTTGACGTGTGGACCTTCACTTAATACTGTTCCGTAACGATTCTGTCAGGGCTGACTTTTCTTCCAATCTTTCTTCCAATCGTGTTGGTGCAACCGGTTTCCTGCTTGGCATGGGGTGATGGCTCATTGTCACGTTCTTTGAGGGGTCTGCACATTGGCTCTGTTTTGAGTGCCTGGTGTGATGGTTGAACATACTCTGCTAGTGCTGCTCGTACGCACGACTCCTGAACACCCAGGTCTGAGCTCTCCTCTACCTAGATCGCTTCCATCACTCATCTCCCTGCATCCTCACAGAGCCAGCCGCCACTGTTAGTGAGAGCATCATTTCAAGCAGTAAAGCCACCTCACCAGGCAGTTTACCAAAATAACAAAGGCAGCTGTCTACACATCGTGCACCCAATGTCAACATATGTGCAGTCACACATACAAACACACACACATACAAGCACACACATGCACACAAACAAATCCTACCCACAGCTCAGTCAAAACAGTCAACCATAGTTCCAACTCCAGTCCCAGGATATTTTCCTGTAGAAAACGCACACTTGGGAATTTTCGCCGTTTCTGTTAAATAACTTTGCACAAACTGTACCCTCAATGTTCACCTTTCCTCCCCGCCCAACGGAAGGCAATGACATCACTGTTCCATCTCAAGCATGCTCCTCCATAGCAACGGTCCATCTCCTCACCTTCCCACCATCACTAACTCTTTCATCTCGTGTTGGAACTGCACCTGTGTGCGCTCTTATTCTGAAAGAGCCCTCTGTACCAGAGAGCTTGAACAATGAGGACAGGTTGTGTAAAGCAGTGGAGCTGTTTCTAGGAACCCCATCTTCCAGGATTCTGAATTATATAAGGGCTCAAGGCAAGAAATTCCCCAGAAAGTACAATTCAAAATGTACTGCCCAAGTTATTAAAACTGAAAATGTTTAATTTTAGATTACTATACTGGATATATTGGTATCAGAACAGTACAATCAACAATGAATCCTGCAGAAAATGCAATAGTTTCATCCATAGTTCAAACTATGGAAGTACGTCATCACTTTACAAGCAGACACAAAGGTCAAACAGATTCCCAAGTCCTCTTTGTCCATTTCTGGTGCAGTGTTCTTTCATGTTTCTCCCTTTTTCTTATTCACCTTTTCTCTGAAATGGTGTCCTCATTCGTCCCTGCTTGTCCTCATGGCCTCTGCTGGCCCCTCTCCGCTGGGAGACGAGGCTGACGGCTGTGCTCTGTGCAGGTGGCCGGTGCCGAAGGAGTCCTCGGACCCAAGGGAGAGAAGGGCGATCCGGCCGTCATCGAACCTGTGAGCTTTATACACAACATCACGCTTCTTGTGTCTGGCCAAAATATGGTCCAAAAATAGAATGTTCCCTTTGGTCTCGTAGTCTCATCGTTTTTTTAAGGGCAGCAGTCAATTATATTCTGACTGACGAAATAGTGTAATAAATATTTGATTCCAAATATATGTAAAGAAAAACATGAGGACAGGTGCTTTAACAATTAACCTGTGTGTGTGTGTGTGTGTGTGTGTGTGTGTGTGTGTGTGTGTGTGTGTGTGTGTGTGTGTACTTTTCAAGGGCATGTTGATTGAGGGACCCCCGGGACCCGCTGGCCCAGCTGTAAGTCTAAAATACTTTTTGTTCAATAAAATGCCTTTATAAAAGTAAATGCCAATAGAATGTAGGCATTTACTTTCTTACACATATATACTGTATGTGTAAGAATATATGCATAAAAGTATATATGTACACGCATGCAGTCAATCTACCCTCTTGTTTACTTTGGGGTGTTGGCATAATGGAGGTCTCATGGTCTGCGTCTCTTTAGGGTCTTCCAGGACCTTCAGGATTACAAGGACCACCAGGCACTGCTGGAGATCCAGGAGACAGGGTGAGTTTACCTCCCCCCAACACACACACATACTCTAGTGTACTGGCTAGTGTTGCACTAGCCCGTCAGAGGGAGTCCATCATACTGTTTATTTATTTTTACTGTTTTTACTGTTAATTTATTACAATAGGAGACAATGGATGCTGTTTGTGTGTTTGTATATGTGTGTGTGTGTGTGTGTGTGTGTGTGTGTGTGTGTGTGTGTGTGTGTGTGTGTGTGTGTGTGTGTGTGTGTGTGTGTGTGTGCGTGTGTGTTTATGTGTGTCTTTATTTAGATGTAAAAAAATCTGTGAATGTGTATATGTGTGAGACAGTGGATAAGAGGATGTGTGTGTGTGCTTGTGTGTTCCATCAGGAGAGTGTATCAGAGTGTAGATCAAGTAGGTCAGATATTGTGTGCGGTACAGAGAGCTGCCACGTGTAAAGGCCCTGTGTTGCCCCATGAACAAATGCAGACCTCCATTCTTTATTTTATCCAACCATCCATCCATTTACCTACTTATCTTGGTCTTCTCCTCACACCGGACACACACACACACACACACACACACACATTGACACACACACACACACACACACACACACACACACACACAAACACATACACATACAAAAACACACACACTGACAGTCAGGGAAGAGGATGTTAGTTTTGGATATGGCACAGTTGTGGGTCTTATAGAGACACAGGGCCATTCTCTGTGTGTGTGTGTGTGCGAGTGTGTGTGTGTGTGTGTGTGTGTGTGTGTGTGTGTGTGTGTGCGTCTGTGTGCATAAGCACAAGCACACATGCTTGTAATATGTAGATAAACATACACAAAAAAGTGATAGACACACAATTCCTGTCATTAGATTGTAGGCTTTATTGTGTATAGTTTGGAGTGTAGAATGGTAGATGTTGAGTAAGTGTGCGTGTGTCAGTGTGTGCGGATGTGTGTGTATGTATTTGTGTGTGTCTATGCGTCCGTGTGTATGTGTGTGTGTGTGTGTGTGCTTCTGGGTGTATGTGTGTGTGTGCGTATGTCTGTTGAGAGTGTCTGTTTAGATTACCGTTAGTCACAAAGGACAATGTGACCATAACTGCTTGAGTGAGTTTCCAACGACATGATTAAGTCTAAATGTGTTCTTGTTCTGGCTGATGTTTAAACACTACACAACAAAGTACAAGGGAAGCAAATCATTTGATAATGCGACTTGAATGGAAGGCAACACTTACTGTCTGAATTATCCTTGACCATAAGCAACAAAGCCAGCATGGCAAGAATAAAAACACGCCACATCTTTCCCTGGGAAACCTGGAAAATTATAACCTGGATTAATGAATAAAGATTTATGGAACTTAACATTAAATTGTAATGTTATTTTAAAACAGTTAAGCCCATACGACATTTCATTTGGGTCATTTTGGTGAGAATTTGATAATTTAAATAGTGTTTGTTTTAAATTCATAGCATTAGGGTGAAGCTAGGATGCTCCTTCTTTTCCAGGGACAGGTCAGACTATTTTGGGCTTTGGTTTGAATGGTCATTCATTGACCTTAAAGCCAGAGTTGTACCAATAGAAGGACTCTTCCATTAAAGAGGGAGCCAGAACCAGAGGAAACATAGGGTATACATGTGTCTTTGTGTGTGGGTGTTTGTGTGTGTTTGTGTGTTTGTGCATATCTATTCCTGTGTGCTACTACAAATACAGAACATTTACTCACTTGGAAGGTCACTTTGAGTGTATGTTTGTTGTCTATGTGTGTTTGGAAACTGGGTTCTAATGTTCATTCCAAAGGCTTGATTTTCTTGCTCCCGGTTTAATCAGTTGGCTGATATTATTAGACCATATTAGGTCATCAAAAATATATATTTTCAGCGTGTAACACGTTTTTGATATGGGAAACTAAACAAAACATTGAACATAATTTATAAGTTACTTACTGTTCTAGTAAGATAGGATGTTAGGCCTCTCCTGTTTATTGTTTCTCTTCTACTTGTCCTGTCTCCCTCCCTCCCTCTCTCTCTCTCTCTCAACCTCTCTCTCTCTCCTCTCTCTCTCTCTCGCTCTCTCTCAACCTCTCTCTCTCTCTCTCTCTCTCTCTCTCTCTCACTCTCTCCCTCTCTCTCTCTCTCTCTCAACCTCTCTCTCTCTCTCTACCTCTCTCTCTCTCTCCCTCACTCTCTCTACCTCTCTCTCTCTCTCTCCTCTCTCTCTCTCTCTCTCTCTCCTTCACTCTCTCTACCTCTCTCTCCCCTCGCCTTCTGTCTCTCTCTCTCCCTCCTAGGGCCCCACAGGGCGTGCAGGTCTCTCAGGCGCTGATGGCATGCCAGGACCTCCGGGAACCATGCTAATGCTGCCTGTAAGTGCCCACATTAGACATAACACCCATAATACCCATTCATAACTAGTCAGATATAAAGTATGCGATATTGGTAGGGTTGCAGTTCAGTTCTGTATTGACCATCTGTAACCTTCCATTGACATTCTGATTGTATGTGGTGTGTGTGTTAAATCTTCTCTTTTCAGTTCCGCTTCGGTGGCGACGGTGAGAAGGGTCCCGTGGTCTCAGCCCAGGAAGCCCAGGCTCAGGCCATCCTCTCTCAGGCCAGAGTGAGTCCAGACCAGCCTCAAGCAGGCCAAAGACAGGCCAAAGACAGACCAAAGACAGGCCAACGACAGGCCAACGACAGGCCAAGCAGGGCCAAAGACAGACTAAGCAGGGCCAAAGACAGGCCAAGCAGGCCAAAGACAGGACAATGACAAGCCTGATAAACCAAAGAAGGCTAGTGATAGCCAATGCTATTCCACTGAATGATGGTAGGCCAGATGGCCTATAAAGCGACCCATCCCTTTACCTCAAACTGCAGCAGGAGAGCAGTTGGGAGGGGAGGATTTTAGTGTCTCTACCTTTGGGCTAAAAGCAGGCTGTGCCGAGCAAGCTGAAAGACACAGAAAAATGCTCAGTGGGACAGATGGACAGGGGTGTGTTTGTGTGTGTGTCTGTGTGTGTGTGTGTGTGTGTGGGGGGGGGGGGGGGGGGGGGTGGCAGCAGTTAAAAATATCGCTTACGACCTGCGTGGGGGCTACCCCAACAGGTGTAGAAAAGTGTGTGGGTTTGTGTGTGCCTTCGTATGCTTGCTGTCTGTGGTGTGTTTAGATTAAGGTACTTTGACATTAAACTGACTACTCCACCATTTCAAATTAGCCTGTGCGTAGGACTGATGGGTTCTGACACACAAGAAATTAATAATATAATTATTAAAAGCACATCTGTTTACCTGAGTAAGGGTCAACATATTACAACAAATATAATAATAATATAACATTATTATAACATAATCCAATTATAATAAGACGGAGGTCCTTTATATTTCACAGACCCCTCTCAAAATGATTGGGTCACTTATTCCGGACAGAATGGTAATATGTAGCTGCTTGTGTGGCTAACTGTTGCTTTGTAACCCCTCCAGCTGGCGATGCGCGGGCCACCAGGTCCGATGGGTCTGACGGGCCGCTCCGGACCAGTGGTAAGGCCCATCACGCTGTTACCTCCCCGGCCTGAGCTGCCTCAAACCCCCCAGAGGAACGGAGAAACGCAGGCCTCCCTGTGCCGTGGCCATCAAGCACTGTTTTCTGCTTGTCAAATGCTAGCATCGATGCATCCACCGATGCATCCATGTGTACATTTGTATGATAATGAACTTACAAACGTAACTTAATTTTTTAAGATTGGATCTGATGAACTGTATCTTGAGTGAGGATGGGCTCTCTGCATCATGCCAGCTAGCTATTTGAAGTCGGAGAAGGACTATTAGTTGGTCTGTCACCACCCCTCCCCACTTTTCCCCTGAGCTTGTTGGTACACGATCCACAATCTCTATCTTCTGGAAAAAGACACGGAAAATAACTAAAGAATGACCTCTTGGAAAAGAGTGTGTAGAAACATTTCCATAAGAGGCGATAGAACAGTTGAAATATCTTATTAACTGAGCATAATATGAGCATTAACGGATAAATAACAAGATCAGAAATGTTAAGCTAATGATGCTAGGTGAGAAGGTTGATTTACCCGGCCCACCCTCCCACATGTACATGAATATTATGATGCTTCAGTGTTTGTTTGCACACAGTCACTAGCGTCACACTTTTGAGGGCTTGTACATTGTGAAGTCACGTCGCAACAACCACCTCCATTTCGGACATATAGGAGCATAAGAACGTTAATGCTAGTATAGTTTTTCGGTCATTGTTTAGTCATTCATCTGGAAATTATTTTTTACAACTCTCTTCAACTCTCAGCGTTCTAGAAATGGCTGAGTATTGGCCAAAAGAATACCCATAATGCATTCAGATGCCTTACCAGCCCTATTAACTATTAACATGCCATGTTATCTCAATTAAATTATCACAATTTGGACCATGCTAAATGGGGATGAAAAATGTTGCCAACTAAATAAAATACATGTGTATAAAAGTGAGAGAGTTTTTGCGACAGGTGAATTTCAACATGTGAAAAGACATGAAAAAGGGTTTGACCAACCAATTATGTCTTTAATCAAATAGGCCTGCGCTCAGTCTATCCAATCTAAAACATTTAATTAAGCATCTAGCCTACTTCAGCTAAATATCGCCACCTGCTGTTGGTTTTTTGAGCTTGTTCCAACAAGTCCTTCTTCAAAACTTCCCACCTCTTGAATTTGGCCCTACGTGAAGTTTACCTTGAACATTGAGTTAGTTGTGCCTGAATCCCTTGACCTCTCTTCTTTAGGGTCTACCTGGTTCTACCGGACTCAAGGGAGAAAGTGGCGACCCTGGACCTCAGGTACAAACAAACAAACAAAAAACAACCTTCTTTTTTTTTTCTGTCAAGCGACTTTTTGCCAAGCAATAACTACAACAGCAAACACTTTGCTTGGTTATACACAAGTTGTGCCAGCGATCGATCCTCTAAGAGGTCCTCATCTGTCTTTGCAGGGTCCCAGGGGCGTCCAGGGGCCTTCAGGACAACTTGGAAAAGCTGGCAAGAGGGTAAGTGTGTGTATGTTTCTCTGTGTGTTTGTGTGTATGTGTGTTTGTGTGTGGGTGTGTGTGTGTGTGTGTGTGTGTGTGTGTGTGTGTGTGTGTTCGTTTGTTTGTGTGTGTTTGTGTGTGTTTGTGTGTGTTGTGTGTGTGTGTGTGTGTGTGTGTGTGTGTGTGTGTGTGTGTGTGTGTGTTGGTGTCGGTGTGTGTGTGTGTGTGTGTGTGTGTGTGTGTGTGTGTGTGTGTGTGTGCGTGTGTGTGTTTGTGGGCCTCCATTTTTCTAAATATGTTCTGTATAATTAGCTTGTTGGCTTGATGTCAGATAATATTGATTTTCAGCCCACATGTATTGATATACAATGCAATGTCTTCCAGCCTATATCAGTAAAATCCCTATAATGAGTAAAATCTATTTCATTATTATGGAATATTGCGCGCTCCATACCTTTATATGTAGATATAAAGGTATTCTCATTTTTGAGATAACGAAAGCACAAAACAACTTATTTTCATGTTATTATAAACTTATTAGCACACTTTATATCACACAATATTATATTCAATGTTTGCCCAATGCGTTCCGC